>NW_025957356.1:0-50427 GCF_023159225.1 Perognathus longimembris pacificus | reverse complement strand
AATCTCAGTGGAGATATTTACTGATAAACAGCTACCTACGCAGCATGTTCATGTCGTTCCTAATGAGCTTTTATCTCTCTCCCCTCACCACAAATCAGATTCTTCTGAGGAGTTCCCAGTACTTTATCCTTTCTCCTGTGTAATTACCTTAACAAGCTCCAGCTGTTTTTATTCTCAGAAGGTTTACTCCCTGATATACAGCTGCCTACCCCCTTCGTAGGTGCAGGTCCTAAATGAGCTTTTTTCTCTGTTCCCTCACCACAATCCAGATTCTTTTGGGGAGTTACCAGTACAGTAAACCATACCAGGAAGTACTTAATTTATTAAGCTACTGCTTTTCTAAAGCTCAGTGGAGATATTTACTGATAAACAGCTACCTACGCAGCATGTTCATGTCGTTCCTAAATGAGCTTTTATCTCTCTCCCCTCACCACAAATCAGATTCTTCTGAGGAGTTCCCAGTACTTTATCCTTTCTCCTGTGTAATTACCTTAACAAGCTCCAGCTGTTTTTATTCTCAGAAGGTTTACTCCCTGATATACAGCTGCCTAACCCTTCGTAAGTGAAGTTCGTAAATGAGCTTTTTTCTCTCTTCCCTCACCACAATCCAGATTCTTTTGGGGAGTTACCAGTACAGTAACCATACCAGGAAGTACTTAATTTATTAAGCTACTGCTTTTCTTAATCTCAGTGGAGATATTTACTGATAAACAGCTACCTACGCAGCATGTTCATGTCGTTCCTAAATGAGCTTTTATCTCTCTCCCCTCACCACAAATCAGATTCTTCTGAGGAGTTCCCAGTACTTTATCCTTTCTCCTGTGTAATTACCTTAACAAGCTCCAGCTGTTTTTATTCTCAGAAGGTTTACTCCCTGATATACAGCTGCCTACCCCCTTAGTAAGTGCAGGTCCTAAATGAGCTTTTTTTCTCTGTTCCCTCACCACAATCCAGATTCTTTTGGGGAGTTACCAGTACAGTAACCATACCAGGAAGTACTTAATTTATTAAGCTACTGCTTTTCTTAATCTCAGTGGAGATATTTACTGATAAACAGCTACCTACGCAGCATGTTCATGTCGTTCCTAAATGAGCTTTTATCTCTCTCCCCTCACCACAAATCAGATTCTTCTGAGGAGTTCCCAGTACATTATCCTTTCCCCTTTGTAATTACCTTAACAAGCTGCAGCTGTTTTTATTCTCAGAAGGTTTAGTCCCTGATATACAGCTGCCTACCCCCTTCGTAAGTGCAGGTCCTAAATGAGCTTTTTTCTCTGTTCCCTCACCACAATCCAGATTCTTTTGGGAGTTACCAGTACAGTAACCATACCAGGAAGTACTTAATTTATTAAGCTACTGCTTTTCTTAATCTCAGTGGAGATATTTACTGATAAACAGCTACCTACGCAGCATGTTCATGTCGTTCCTAAATGAGCTTTTATCTCTCTCCCCTCACCACAAATCAGATTCTTCTGAGGAGTTCCCAGTACATTATCCTTTCCCCTGTGTAATTACCTTAACAAGCTGCAGCTGTTTTTATTCTCAGAAGTTTAATCCCTGATATACAGCTGCCTACCCCCTTCGTAAGTGCAGGTCCTAAATGAGCTTTTTTCTCTGTTCCCTCACCACAATCCAGATTCTTTTGGGGAGTTACCAGTACAATAACCATACCAGGAAGTACTTAATTTATTAAGCTACTGCTTTTCTAAAGCTCAGTGGAGATATTTACTGATAAACAGCTACCTACGCAGCATGTTCATGTCGTTCCTAAATGAGCTTTTATCTCTCTCCCTCACCACAAATCAGATTCTTCTGAAGAGTTCCCAGTACTTTATCCTTTCTCCTGTGTAATTACCTTAACAAGCTCCAGCTGTTTTTATTCTCAGAAGGTTTACTCCCTGATATACAGCTGCATACCCCTTCGTCAGTGCAGGTCCTAAATGAGCTTTTTTCTCTGTTCCCTCACCACAATCCAGATTCTTTTGGGGAGTTACCAGTACAGTAACCATACCAGGAAGTACTTAATTTATTAAGCTACTGCTTTTCTTAATCTCAGTGGAGATATTTACTGATCAACAGCTACCTACGCAGCATGTTCATGTCGTTCCTAAATGAGCTTTTATCTCTCTCCCCTCACCACAAATCAGATTCTTCTGAGGAGTTTCCCAGTACATTATCCTTTCCCCTGTGTAATTACCTTAACAAGCTCCAGCTGTTTTTATTCTCAGACGGTTTAGTCCCTGATATACAGCTGCCTACCCCCTTCGTAGGTGCAGGTCCTAAATGAGCTTTTTTCTCTGTTCCCTCACCACAATCCAGATTCTTTTGGGGAGTTACCAGTACAGTAACCATACCAGGAAGTGCTTAATTTATTAAGCTTCTGCTTTTCTTAATCTCAGTGGAGATATTTACTGATAAACAGCTACCTACGCAGCATGTTCATGTCGTACCTAAATGAGCTTTTATCTCTCTCCCCTCACCACAAATCAGATTCTTCTGAGGAGATCCCAGTACATTATCCTTTCCCCTGTGTAATTACCTAAACAAGATGCAGCTGTTTTTATTCTCAGAAGCTTTACTCCCTGATATACAGCTGCCTACCCCCTTCGTAAGTGCAGGTCCTAAATGAGCTTTTTGCTCTGTTCCCTCACCACAATCCAGATTCTTTTGGGGAGTTACCAGTACAGTAACCATACCAGTAAGTACTTAATTTATTAAGCTACTGCTTTTCTAAAGCTCAGTGGAGATATTTACTGATAAACAGCTACCTACGCAGCATGTTCATGTCGTTCCTAAATGAGCTTTTATCTCTCTCCCCTCACCACAAATCAGATTCTTCTGAGGAGTTCCCAGTACTTTATCCTTTCTCCTGTGTAATTACCTTAACAAGCTCCAGCTGTTTTTATTCTCAGAAGCTTTACTCCCTGATATACAGCTGCCTACCCCCTTCGTACGTGCAGTTCGTAAATGAGCTTTTTTCTCTCTTCCCTCACCACAATCCAGATTCTTTTGTGGAGTTACCAGTACAGTAACCATACCATGAAGTACGTAATTTATTAAGCTACTGCTTTTCTTAATCTCAGTGGAGATATTTACTGATAAACAGCTACCTACGCAGCATGTTCATGTCGTTCCTAAATGAGCTTTTATCTCTCTCCCCTCACCACAAATTAGATTCTTCTGAGGAGTTCCCAGTACATTATCCTTTCCCCTGTGTAATTACCTTAACAAGCTCCAAGCTGTTTTTATTCTCAGAAGCTTTACTCCCTGATATACAGCTGCCTACCCCCTTCGAAAGTACAGGTCCTAAATGAGCTTTTTTTCTCTGTTCCCTCACCACAATCCAGATTCTTTTGGGGAGTTACCAGTACAGTAACCATACCAGGAAGTACTTAATTTATTAAGCTACTGCTTTTCTAAAGCTCAGTTGAGATATTTACTGATAAACAGCTACCTACGCAGCATGTTCATGTCGTTCCTAAATGAGCTTTTATCTCTCTCCCCTCACCACAAATCAGATTCTTCTGAGGAGTTCCCAGTACATTATCCTTTCCCCTGTGTAATTACCTTAACAAGCTGCAGCTGTTTTTATTCTCAGAAGTTTAATCCCTGATATACAGCTGCCTACCCCCTTCGTAAGTGCAGGTCCTAAATGAGCTTTTTTCTCTGTTCCCTCACCACAATCCAGATTCTTTTGGGGAGTTACCAGTACAATAACCATACCAGGAAGTACTTAATTTATTAAGCTACTGCTTTTCTAAAGCTCAGTGGAGATATTTACTGATAAACAGCTACCTACGCAGCATGTTCATGTCGTTCCTAAATGAGCTTTTATCTCTCTCCCCTCACCACAAATCAGATTCTTCTGAAGAGTTCCCAGTACTTTATCCTTTCTCCTGTGTAATTACCTTAACAAGCTCCAGCTGTTTTTATTCTCAGAAGGTTTACTCCCTGATATACAGCTGCATACCCCCTTCGTCAGTGCAGGTCCTAAATGAGCTTTTTTCTCTGTTCCCTCACCACAATCCAGATTCTTTTGGGGAGTTACCAGTACAGTAACCATACCAGGAAGTACTTAATTTATTAAGCTACTGCTTTTCTTAATCTCAGTGGAGATATTTACTGATCAACAGCTACCTACGCAGCATGTTCATGTCGTTCCTAAATGAGCTTTTATCTCTCTCCCCTCACCACAAATCAGATTCTTCTGAGGAGTTCCCAGTACATTATCCTTTCCCCTGTGTAATTACCTTAACAAGCTCCAGCTGTTTTTATTCTCAGACGGTTTAGTCCCTGATATACAGCTGCCTACCCCCTTCGTAGGTGCAGGTCCTAAATGAGCTTTTTTCTCTGTTCCCTCACCACAATCCAGATTCTTTTGGGGAGTTACCAGTACAGTAACCATACCAGGAAGTGCTTAATTTATTAAGCTTCTGCTTTTCTTAATCTCAGTGGAGATATTTACTGATAAACAGCTACCTACGCAGCATGTTCATGTCGTACCTAAATGAGCTTTTATCTCTCTCCCCTCACCACAAATCAGATTCTTCTGAGGAGATCCCAGTACATTATCCTTTCCCCTGTGTAATTACCTAAACAAGATGCAGCTGTTTTTATTCTCAGAAGCTTTACTCCCTGATATACAGCTGCCTACCCCCTTCGTAAGTGCAGGTCCTAAATGAGCTTTTTGCTCTGTTCCCTCACCACAATCCAGATTCTTTTGGGGAGTTACCAGTACAGTAACCATACCAGTAAGTACTTAATTTATTAAGCTACTGCTTTTCTAAAGCTCAGTGGAGATATTTACTGATAAACAGCTACCTACGCAGCATGTTAATGTCGTTCCTAAATGAGCTTTTATCTCTCTCCCCTCACCACAAATCAGATTCTTCTGAGGAGTTCCCAGTACTTTATCCTTTCTCCTGTGTAATTACCTTAACAAGCTCCAGCTGTTTTTATTCTCAGAAGCTTTACTCCCTGATATACAGCTGCCTACCCCCTTCGTACGTGCAGTTCGTAAATGAGCTTTTTTCTCTCTTCCCTCACCACAATCCAGATTCTTTTGTGGAGTTACCAGTACAGTAACCATACCATGAAGTACGTAATTTATTAAGCTACTGCTTTTCTTAATCTCAGTGGAGATATTTACTGATAAACAGCTACCTACGCAGCATGTTCATGTCGTTCCTAAATGAGCTTTTATCTCTCTCCCCTCACCACAAATTAGATTCTTCTGAGGAGTTCCCAGTACATTATCCTTTCCCCTGTGTAATTACCTTAACAAGCTCCAGCTGTTTTTATTCTCAGAAGCTTTACTCCCTGATATACAGCTGCCTACCCCCTTCGAAAGTACAGGTCCTAAATGAGCTTTTTTCTCTGTTCCCTCACCACAATCCAGATTCTTTTGGGGAGTTACCAGTACAGTAACCATACCAGGAAGTACTTAATTTATTAAGCTACTGCTTTTCTAAAGCTCAGTTGAGATATTTACTGATAAACAGCTACCTACGCAGCATGTTCATGTCGTTCCTAAATGAGCTTTTATCTCTCTCCCCTCACCACAAATCAGATTCTTCTGAGGAGTTCCCAGTACATTATCCTTTCCCCTGTGTAATTACCTTAACAAGCTGCAGCTGTTTTTATTCTCAGAAGCTTTACTCCCTGATATACAGCTGCCTACCCCCTTCGTAAGTGCAGGTCCTAAATGAGCTTTTTTCTCTGTTCCCTCACCACAATCCAGATTCTTTTGGGGAGTTACCAGTACAGTAACCATACCAGGAAGTACTTAATTTATTAAGCTACTGCTTTTCTAAAGCTCAGTGGAGATATTTACTGATAAACAGCTACCTACGCAGCATGTTCATGTCGTTCCTAAATGAACTTTTATCTCTCTCCCCTCACCACAAATCAGATTCTTCTGAGGAGTTCCCAGTACTTTATCCTTTCTCCTGTGTAATTACCTTAACAAGCTCCAGCTGTTTTTATTCTCAGAAGGTTTACTCCCTGATATACAGCTGCCTAACCCTTCGTAAGTGAAGTTCGTAAATGAGCTTTTTTCTCTCTTCCCTCACCACAATCCAGATTCTTTTGGGGAGTTACCAGTACAGTAACCATACCAGGAAGTACTTAATTTATTAAGCTACTGCTTTTCTTAATCTCAGTGGAGATATTTACTGATAAACAGCTACCTACGCAGCATGTTCATGTCGTTCCTAAATGAGCTTTTATCTCTCTCCCCTCACCACAAATCAGATTCTTCTGAGGAGTTCCCAGTACTTTATCCTTTCTCCTGTGTAATTACCTTAACAAGCTCCAGCTGTTTTTATTCTCAGAAAGTTTACTCCCTGATATACAGCTGCCTACCCCCTTTGTAAGTGCAGGTCCTAAATGAGCTTTTTTCTCTGTTCCCTCACCACAATCTAGATTCTCTTGGGGAGTTACCAGTACAGTAACCATACCAGGAAGTACTTAATTTATTAAGCTACTGCTTTTCTGAATCTCAGTGGAGATATTTACTGATAAACAGCTACCTACGCAGCATGTTCATGTCGTTCCTAAATGAGCTTTTATCTCTCTCCCCTCACCACAAATCAGATTCTTCTGAGGAGTTCCCAGTACATTATCCTTTCCCCTGTGTAATTACCTTAACAAGCTGCAGCTGTTTTTATTCTCAGAAGTTTAATCCCTGATATACAGCTGCCTACCCCCTTCGTAAGTGCAGGTCCTAAATGAGCTTTTTTCTCTGTTCCCTCACCACAATCCAGATTCTTTTGGGGAGTTACCAGTACAGTAACCATACCAGGAAGTACTTAATTTATTAAGCTACTGCTTTTCTAAAGCTCAGTGGAGATATTTACTGATAAACAGCTACCTACGCAGCATGTTCATGTCGTTCCTAAATGAGCTTTTATCTCTCTCCCCTCACCACAAATCAGATTCTTCTGAAGAGTTCCCAGTACTTCATCCTTTCTCCTGTGTAATTACCTTAACAAGCTCCAGCTGTTTTTATTCTCAGAAGGTTTACTCCCTGATATACAGCTGCCTACCCCCTTCGTCAGTGCAGGTCCTAAATGAGCTTTTTTCTCTGTTCCCTCACCACAATCCAGATTCTTTTGGGGAGTTACCAGTACAGTAACCATACCAGGAAGTACTTAATTTATTAAGCTACTGCTTTTCTTAATCTCAGTGGAGATATTTACTGATAAACAGCTACCTACGCAGCATGTTCATGTCGTTCCTAAATGAGCTTTTATCTCTCTCCCCTCACCACAAATCAGATTCTTCTGAGGAGTTCCCAGTACATTATCCTTTCCCCTGTGTAATTACCTTAACAAGCTCCAGCTGTTTTTATTCTCAGAAGGTTTACTCCCTGATATACAGCTGCCTACCCCCTTCGTAAGTGCAGGTCCTAAATGAGCTTTTTTCTCTGTTTCCTCACCACAATCCAGATTCTTTTGGGGAGTTACCAGTACAGTAACCATACCAGGAAGTACTTAATTTATTAACCTACTGCTTTTCTTAATCTCAGTGGAGATATTTACTGATAAACAGCTACCTAAGTAGCATGTTCATGTCGTTCCTAAATGAGCTTTTATCTCTCTCCCCTCACCACAAATCAGATTCTTCTGAGGAGTTCCCAGTACATTATCCTTTCCCCTGTGTAATTACCTTAACAAGCTCCAGCTGTTTTTATTCTCAGAAGGTTTACTCCCTGATATACAGCTGCCTACCCCCTTCGTAAGTGCAGGTCCTAAATGAGCTTTTTTCTCTGTTCCCTCACCACAATCCAGATTCTTTTGAGGAGTTACCAGTACAGTAACCATACCAGGAAGTACTTAATTTATTAAGCTACTGCTTTTCTTAATCTCAGTGGAGATATTTACTGAAAAACAGCTACCTACGCAGCATGTTCATGTCGTTCCTAAATGAGCTTTTATCTCTCTCCCCTCACCACAAATCAGATTCTTCTGAGGAGTTCCCAGTACATTATCCTTTCCCCTGTGTAATTACCTTAACAAGCTGCAGCTGTTTTTATTCTCAGAAGCTTTACTCCCTGATATACAGCTGCCTACCCCCTTCGTAAGTGCAGGTCCTAAATGAGCTTTTTTCTCTGTTCCCTCACCACAATCCAGATTCTTTTGGGGAGTTACCAGTACAGTAACCATACCAGGAAGTACTTAATTTATTAAGCTACTGCTTTTCTAAAGCTCAGTGGAGATATTTACTGATAAACAGCTACCTACGCAGCATGTTCATGTCGTTCCTAAATGAGCTTTTATCTCTCTCCCCTCACCACAAATCAGATACATCTGAGGAGTTCACAGTACTTTATCCTTTCTCCTGTGTAATTACCTTAACAAGCTCCAGCTGTTTTTATTCTCAGAAGGTTTACTCCCTGATATACAGCTGCCTACCCCCTTCGTAAGTGCAGGTCCTAAATGAGCTTTTTTCTCTGTTCCCTCACCACAATCCAGATTCTTTTGGGGAGTTACCAGTACAGTGACCATACCAGGAAGTACTTAATTTATTAAGCTACTGCTTTTCTTAATCTCAGTGGAGATATTTACTGATCAACAGCTACCTACGCAGCATGTTCATGTCGTTCCTAAATGAGCTTTTATCTCTCTCCCCTCACCACAAATCAGATTCTTCTGAGGAGTTCCCAGTACATTAACCTTTCCCCTGTGTAATTACCTTAACAAGCTCCAGCTGTTTTTATTCTCAGACGGTTTAGTCCCTGATATACAGCTGCCTACCCCCTTCGTAGGTGCAGGTCCTAAATGAGCTTTTTTCTCTGTTCCCTCACGACAATCCAGATTCTTTTGGGGAGTTACCAGTACAGTAACCATACCAGGAAGTACTTAATTTATTAAGCTACTGCTTTTCTTAATCTCAGTGGAGATATTTACTGATAAACAGCTACCTACGCAGCATGTTCATGTCGTTCCTAAATGAGCTTTTATCTCTCTCCCCTCACCACAAATCAGATTCTTCTGAGGAGATCCCAGTACATTATCCTTTCCCCTGTGTAATTACCTAAACAAGATGCAGCTGTTTTTATTCTCAGAAGCTTTACTCCCTGATATACAGCTGCCTACCCCTTTCGTAAGTGCAGGTCCTAAATGAGCTTTTTGCTCTGTTCCCTCACCACAATCCAGATTCTTTTGGGGAGTTACCAGTACAGTAACCATACCAGTAAGTACTTAATTTATTAAGCTACTGCTTTTCTTAATCTCAGTGGAGATATTTACTGATAAACAGCTACCTACGCAGCATGTTCATGTCGTTCCTAAATGAGCTTTTATCTCTCTCCCCTCACCACAAATCAGATTCTTCTGAGGAGTTCCCAGTACTTTATCCTTTCTCCTGTGTAATTACCTTAACAAGCTCCAGCTGTTTTTATTCTCAGAAGCTTTACTCCCTGATATACAGCTGCCTACCCCCTTCGTAATTGCAGTTCGTAAATGAGCTTTTTTCTCTCTTCCCTCACCACAATCCAGATTCTTTTGTGGAGTTACCAGTACAGTAACCATACCAGGAAGTACTTAATTTATTAAGCTACTGCTTTTCTTAATCTCAGTGGAGATATTTACTGATAAACAGCTACCTACGCAGCATGTTCATGTCGTTCCTAAATGAGCTTTTATCTCTCTCCCCTCACCACAAATCAGATTCTTCTGAGGAGTTCCCAGTACATTATCCTTTCCCCTGTGTAATTACCTTAACAAGCTCCAGCTGTTTTTATTCTCAGAAGCTTTACTCCCTGATATACAGCTGCCTACCCCCTTCGAAAGTACAGGTCCTAAATGAGCTTTTTTCTCTGTTCCCTCACCACAATCCAGATTCTTTTGGGGAGTTACCAGTACAGTAACCATACCAGGAAGTACTTAATTTATTAAGCTACTGCTTTTCTAAAGCTCAGTGGAGATATTTACTGATAAATAGCTACCTACGCAGCATGTTCATGTCGTTCCTAAATGAGCTTTTATCTCTCTCCCCTCACCGCAAATCAGATTCTTCTGAGGAGTTCCCAGTACATTATCCTTTCCCCTGTGTAATTACCTTAACAAGCTCCAGCTGTTTTTATTCTCAGAAGCTTTACTCCCTGATATACAGCTGCCTACCCCCTTCGAAAGTGCAGGTCCTAAATGAGCTTTTTTCTCTGTTCCCTCACCACAATCCAGATTCTTTTGGGGAGTTACCAGTACAGTAACCATACCAGGAAGTACTTAATTTATTAAGCTACTGCTTTTCTAAAGCTCAGTGGAGATATTTACTGATAAACAGCTACCTACGCAGCATGTTCATGTCGTTCCTAAATGAGCTTTTATCTCTCTCCCCTCACCACAAATCAGATTCTTCTGAGGAGTTCCCAGTACTTTATCCTTTCTCCTGTGTAATTACCTTAACAAGCTCCAGCTGTTTTTATTCTCAGAAGGTTTACTCCCTGATATACAGGTGCCTACCCCCTTCGTAAGTGCAGGTCCTAAATGAGCTTTTTTCTCTGTTCCCTCACCACAATCCAGATTCTTTTGGGGAGTTACCAGTACAGTAACCATACCAGGAAGTACTTAATTTATTAAGCTACTGCTTTTCTTAATCTCAGTGGAGATATTTACTGATAACCAGCTACCTACGCAGCATGTTCATGTCGTTCCTAAATGAGCTTTTATCTCTCTCCCCTCACCACAAATCAGATTCTTCTGAGGAGTTCCCAGTACATTATCCTTTCCCCTGTGTAATTACCTTAACAAGCTGCAGCTGTTTTTATTCTCAGAAGGTTTACTCCCTGATATACAGCTGCCTACCCCCTTCGTAAGTGCAGGTCCTAAATGAGCTTTTTTCTCTGTTCCCTCACCACAATCCAGATTCTTTTGGGGAGTTACCAGTACAGTAACCATACCAGGAAGTACTTAATTTATTAAGCTACTACTTTTCTTAATCTCAGTGGAGATATTTACTGATAAACAGCTACCTACGCAGCATGTTCATGTCGTTCCTAAATGAGCTTTTATCTCTCTCCCCTCACCACAAATCAGATTCTTCTGAGGAGTTCCCAGTACATTATCCTTTCCCCTGTGTAATTCCCTTAACAAGCTCCAGCTGTTTTTATTCTCAGAAGGTTTACTCCCTGATATACAGCTGCCTACCCCCTTCGTAAGTGCAGGTCCTAAATGAGCTTTTTTCTCTGTTCCCTCACCACAATCCAGATTATTTTGGGGAGTTACCAGTACATTAACCATACCAGGAAGTACTTAATTTATTAAGCTACTGCTTTTCTTAATCTCAGTGGAGATATTTACTGATAAACAGCTACCTACGCAGCATGTTCATGTCGTTCCTAAATGAGCTTTTATCTCTCTTCCCTCACCACAAATCAGATTCTTCTGAGGAGTTCCCAGTACATTATCCTTTCCCCTGTGTAATTACCTTAACAAGCTCCAGCTGTTTTTATTCTCAGAAGGTTTACTCCCTGATATACAGCTGCCTACCCCCTTCGTAAGTGCAGGTCCTAAATGAGCTTTTTTCTCTGTTTCCTCACCACAATCCAGATTCTTTTGGGGAGTTACCAGTACAGTAACCATACCAGGAAGTACTTAATTTATTAACCTACTGCTTTTCTTAATCTCAGTGGAGATATTTACTGATAAACAGCTACCTACGCAGCATGTTCATGTCGTTCCTAAATGAGCTTTTATCTCTCTCCCCTCACCACAAATCAGATTCTTCTGAGGAGTTCCCAGTACATTATCCTTTCCCCTGTGTAATTACCTGAACAAGCTGCAGCTGTTTTTATTCTCAGAAGCTTTACTCCCTGATATACAGCTGCCTACCCCCTTCGTAAGTGCAGGTCCTAAATGAGCTTTTTTCTCTGTTCCCTCACCACAATCCAGATTCTTTTGGGGAGTTACCAGTACAGTAACCATATCAGGAAGTACTTAATTTATTAAGCTACTGCTTTTCTTAATCTCAGTGGAGATATTTACTGATAAACAGCTACCTACGCAGCATGTTCATGTCGTTCCTAAATGAGCTTTTATCTCTCTCCCCTCACCACAAATCAGATTCTTCTGAGGAGTTCCCAGTACATTATCCTTTCCCCTGTGTAATTACCTTAACAAGCTGCAGCTGTTTTTATTCTCAGAAGGTTTACTCCCTGATATACAGCTGCCTACCCCCTTCGTAAGTGCAGGTCCTAAATGAGCTTTTTTCTCTGTTCCCTCACCACAATCCAGATTCTTTTGGGGAGTTACCAGTACAGTAACCATACCAGGAAGTACTTAATTTATTAAGCTACTGCTTTTCTTAATCTCAGTGGAGATATTTACTGATAAACAGCTACCTACGCAGCATGTTCATGTCGTTCCTAAATGAGCTTTTATCTCTCTCCCCTCACCACAAATCAGATTCTTCTGAGGAGTTCCCAGTACATTATCCTTTCCCCTGTGTAATTCCCTTAACAAGCTCCAGCTGTTTTTATTCTCAGAAGGTTTAGTCCCTGATATACAGCTGCCTACCCCCTTCGTAAGTGCAGGTCCTAAATGAGCTTTTTTCTCTGTTCCCTCACCACAATCCAGATTATTTTGGGGAGTTACCAGTACAGTAACCATACCAGGAAGTACTTAATTTATTAAGCTACTGCTTTTCTTAATCTCAGTGGAGATATTTACTGATAAACAGCTACCTACGCAGCATGTTCATGTCGTTCCTAAATGAGCTTTTATCTCTCTCCCCTCACCACAAATCAGATTCTTCTGAGGAGTTCCCAGTACATTATCCTTTCCCCTGTGTAATTACCTTAACAAGCTCCAGCTGTTTTTATTCTCAGAAGGTTTACTCCCTGATATACAGCTGCCTACCCCCTTCGTAAGTGCAGGTCCTAAATGAGCTTTTTTCTCTGTTCCCTCACCACAATCCAGATTCTTTTGGGGAGTTACCAGTACAGTAAACAGACCAGGAAGTACTTAATTTATTAAGCTACTGCTTTTCTTAATCTCAGTGGAGATATTTACTGATAAACAGCTACCTACGCAGCATGTTCATGTCGTTCCTAAATGAGCTTTTATCTCTCTCCCCTCACCACAAATCAGATTCTTCTGAGGAGTTCCCAGTACATTATCCGTTCCCCTGTGTAATTACCTGAACAAGCTCCAGCAGTTTTTATTCTCAGAAGCTTTACTCCCTGATATACAGCTGCCTACCCCCTTCGTAAGTGCAGGTCCTAAATGAGCTTTTTTCTCTGTTCCCTCACCACAATCCAGATTCTTTTGGGGAGTTACCAGTACAGTAACCATATCAGGAAGTACTTAATTTATTAAGCTACTGCTTTTCTTAATCTCAGTGGAGATATTTACTGATAAACAGCTACCTACGCAGCATGTTCATGTCGTTCCTAAATGAGCTTTTATCTCTCTCCCCTCACCACAAATCAGAATCTTCTGAGGATTTCCCAGTACATTATCCTTTCCCCTGTGTAATTACCTTAACAAGCTCCAGCTGTTTTTATTCTCAGAAGGTTTACTCCCTGATATACAGCTGCCTACCCCCTTCGTCAGTGCAGGTCCTAAATGAGCTTTTTTCTCTGTTCCCTCACCACAATCCAGATTCTTTTGGGGAGTTACCAGTACAGTAACCATACCAGGAAGTACTTAATTTATTAACCTACTGCTTTTCTTAATCTCAGTGGAGATATTTACTGATAAACAGCTACCTAAGTAGCATGTTCATGTCGTTCCTAAATGAGCTTTTATCTCTCTCCCCTCACCACAAATCAGATTCTTCTGAGGAGTTCCCAGTACATTATCCTTTCCCCTGTGTAATTACCTTAACAAGCTCCAGCTGTTTTTATTCTCAGAAGGTTTACTCCCTGATATACAGCTGCCTACCCCCTTCGTAAGTGCAGGTCCTAAATGAGCTTTTTTCTCTGTTCCCTCACCACAATCCAGATTCTTTTGGGGAGTTACCAGTACAGTAACCATACCAGGAAGTACTTAATTCATTAACCTACTGCTTTTCTTAATCTCAGTGGAGATATTTACTGATAAACAGCTATCTACGCAGCATGTTCATGTCGTTCCTAAATGAGCTTTTATCTCTCTCCCCTCACCACAAATCAGATTCTTCTGAGGAGATCCCAGTACATTATCCTTTCCCCTGTGTAATTACCTTAACAAGCTGCAGCTGTTTTTATTCTCAGAAGCTTTACTCCCTGATATAAAGCTGCCTACCACCTTCGTAAGTGCAGGTCCTAAATGAGCTTTTTTCTCTGTTCCCTCACCACAATCCAGATTCTTTTGGGGAGTTACCAGTACAGTAACCATACCAGGAAGTACTTAATTTATTAAGCTACTGCTATTCTAAAGCTCAGTGGAGATATTTACTGATAAACAGCTACCTACGCAGCATGTTCATGTCGTTCCTAAATGAGCTTTTATCTCTCTCCCCTCACCACAAATCAGATTCTTCTGAGGAGTTCCCAGTACTTTATCCTTTCTCCTGTGTAATTACCTTAACAAGCTCCAGCTGTTTTTATTCTCAGAAGGTTTACTCCCTGATATACAGCTGCCTACCCCCTTCGTAAGTGCAGGTCCTAAATGAGCTTTTTTCTCTGTTCCCTCACCACAATCCAGATTCTTTTGGGGAGTTACCAGTACAGTAACCATACCAGGAAGTACTTAATTTATTAAGCTACTGCTTTTCTTAAACTCAGTGGAGATATTTACTGATAAACAGCTACCTACGCAGCATGTTCATGTCGTTCCTAAATGATCTTTTATCTCTCTCCCCTCAACACAAATCAGATTCTTCTGAGGAGTTCCCAGTACATTATCCTTTCCACTGTGTAATTACCTTAACAAGCTCCAGCTGTTTTTATTCTCAGAAGTTTTAGTCCCTGATATACAGCTGGCTACCCCCTTCGTAAGAGCAGGTCCTAAATGAGCTTTTTTCTCTGTTCCCTCACCACAATCCAGATTGTTTTGGGGAGTTACCAGTACAGTAACCATACCAGGAAGTACTTAATTTATTAAGCTACTGCTTTTCTTAATCTCAGTGGAGATATTTACTGATAAACAGCTACCTACGCAGCATGTTCATGTCGTTCCTAAATGAGCTTTTATCTCTGTCCCCTCACCACAAATCAGATTCTTCTGAGGAGTTCCCAGTACATTATCCTTTCCCCTGTGTAATTACCTTAACAAGCTCCAGCTGTTTTTATTCTCAGAAGGTTTTGTCCCTGATATACTGCTGCCTACCCCCTTCGTAAGTGCAGGTCCTAAATGAACTTTTTTCTCTTTTCCCTCACCACAATCCAGATTCTTTTGGGGAGTTACCAGTACAGTAACCATACCAGGAAGTACTTAATTTATTAAGCTACTGCTTTTCTTAATCTCATTGGAGATATTTACTGATAAACAGCTACCTACGCAGCATGTTCATGTCGTTCCTAAATGAGCTTTTATCTCTCTCCCCTCACCACAAATCAGATTCTTCTGAGGAGTTCCCAGTACATTATCCTTTCCCCTGTGTAATTACCTTAACAAGCTGCAGCTGTTTTTATTCTCAGAAGGTTTACTCCCTGATATACAGCTGCCTACCCCCTTCGTAAGTGCAGGTCCTAAATGAGCTTTTTTCTCTGTTCCCTCACCACAATCCAGATTCTTTTGGGGAGTTACCAGTACAGTAACCATACCAGGAAGTACTTAATTTATTAAGCTACTGCTTTTCTAAAGCTCAGTGGAGATATTTACTGATAAACAGCTACATACGCAGCATGTTCATGTCGTTCCTAAATGAGCTTTTATCTCTCTCCCCTCACCACAAATCAGATTCTTCTGAGGAGTTCCCAGTACATTATCCTTTCCCCTGTGTAATTACCTTAACAAGCTCCAGCTGTTTTTATTCTCAGAAGGTTTACTCCCTGATATACAGCTGCCTACCCCCTTCGTAAGTGCAGGTCCTATATGAGCTTTTTTCTCTGTTCCCTCACCACAATCCAGATTCTTTTGGGGAGTTACCAGTACAGTAAACATACCAGGAAGTACTTAATTTATTAAGCTACTGCTTTTCTTAATCTCAGTGGAGATATTTACTGATAAACAGCTACCTACGCAGCATGTTCATGTCGTTCCTAAATGAGCTTTTATCTCTCTCCCCTCACCACAAATCAGATTCTTCTGAGGAGTTCCCAGTACATTATCCTTTCCCCTGTGTAATTACCTGAACAAGTGTTGGGATCTGAACGATCCCTTTCTCCCCAAATTCTCGGGGAGAATGGTCCAAACCTCAAAACACTACGAGAGAGCACTCGACCTTATCTTCCGCCCGCAGAAGGTGAGGGAATGCTCTCGTTGGTCTGCGTTTAGCCGAGGAAAGTGAACTACTGAAGCCCCCCGTCCCTGCCCCTCCTCACGTGTCGACGATCGGCGCAGAGAAAGAAAGACTCCAGGGAGACTGTCTGAGGTTATGAACCGAACTCACCGCCCAAGGGGCGGGGGAAGGTTTTTATTGTGGTGGGTAAGGCGGGAAGGTGGGCTTCGCTAATTGGCTGAACTGGGCTGTCTCGGTCAGAGTGGCACCTGGGACTCCCCCCATGGGCTGACGTCACGCCCCAATAGGACCGCCCCTTGGCACCGGCGGCGCCATCTTGGAGGCATCCACGTGGGCCTGAAATCGAGATGGGAGGCGGGCCAAGCCAGAACTACTCCTTCCGGTTCCGGACCCGGGAGGGGTAGGAGTGGCTACCGGCCATTTGCTCCCAAGGCGGGAAGAAGGGTGGTCGATCGGGGACCGCCCCTCTACATGTCCGGCCAGCATCCCCACATCTCCCCTTCTTTTATTTTTTTAAATAGCAGGGGTGCCTTACTCGAGGGCGCGCCTGTCTTAGGTTGCCTCCCCCGTGGGAGATCGTACCCGTCATTGGCAAAAAGAACGCACTGGCACTTCAGGCTGACCTACCTGCCCGGGCGGCCAGCCCGATGGGTGAATCTGGGGAGAGCGGGATTGGCATTTGAGAGAAAGCCCTGATGCTTTTACTCCATGCCTATGGGCCCCGGCCAGTAGCGGGTCCTAATGGGCATTATGACTAACCTCGTGGGGTTCCCAATTGGTCAAAACAATGCCACTGTTGACCCGAACAGCCCTAGTTGTCGCCACAAGTGAAGACCTGTTCTAACCTAGGGTAAGGTAAACAGGGTGCAAATGTGAACCTAAGGTACTCATAACGTGAACAATTGCAACATAGAGTGGATGCAAACATGAACAGTTGTAACACATGAGCAATTGTAACACAGGTACAATGCAATGGAAAATCTCTTATCTGGCTCAGTCCCTAAGAGATAGAAAAGTCCTGGTCCATTCTGGTGACAACCGGGACGACACAGGCAGCATTCCCTCTCTCCACTAGCGAGGTAGCAACAGGTCCAAGCTTTGGCTCCAGCGGCTTTCGTTGGTCCACAGCAGCCAAGGTGCTGATAGCTTAAGGCACTGGTTAGTAAACATTTGGAGCAAGGTGCCAATTTCCTTGCTTATTGTAAACATTTATCATAAAACACATAAAACATTAAGGTGTCGAAACCCTTTAGCTCCTATTTCCCACCAATGGGGCCCCCAAGGTAAGCAGCAAGGGGAGGAGCAAAGGAAGGAACAACAGTGTGCAAAATTATCTTTTGAGTCCTTGTGCAACGCTGCAGACGATGCCACAGCAAAACATTGCGCCACGGGACGCCAGGCGATGTCCAGGAAGCACGTAGAGCTGGCACTGGTCCACCGCCAATGTACACAGGCAGGCCTTCTGTCTCCCCATTGAAGATCCGTCAGGGTTTCCGTCCTTTTTCTTTTCCTAGAGAGTAAAGGGAGACATCCCTCAAGGGCAAATGCCCTTGGGTGGTCATTCTGATGAACAATATTTTACATCTCTAGCCGGTATCCAGATTGGATTCGGTTCCCCAGTGGGAAAAACGCAGGCAAAGCCTCTTCCAACACTGATAAGTGGGTCGGGCCCACGCCACGCCCCTGTCAGGGGATCCTTCCACCGGACCTCCACCTTTAAGTAGGGTGTTTGGCTTGACCAGTGTCTCTGAAAAGCCGACAGAGGTTGGTCCTTAGAGAAATTTAAAATATTCAATGTAAACAATGCTGTCCTCAGCTGGTCATGGGGGCTTCCCCCCCTTTTTGTTTTAATAATTGATCCTTTAGGGTCTTATTATGCCTCTCAATTATGGCTTGACCCTTTGGGTTATAAGGTATTCCAGTGGTATGTTTAATATTCCACATTTGGAAAAATGCCTGTAAAGGCTTACTGGTGAAACAAGGTCCATTATCTGTTTTCACCTGTAAAGGCAGCCCTAGGATAGCAAAACATTGTAAGAAGTGGCTTTCAGCATGCCGTGCTCTCTCCCCCGTGTGCAGGGAGGCCCAACAGGCGCCAGAGCACGTGTCAATAGACATAAATATATATTTTAGCCTTCCAAAGGGGGCGTAATGGGTCACGTCAGTCTGCCAAATGACGTTGGGTCTTAACCCTCTGGGATTCACCCCCGGAGATTGCAGAGGCGGGACTTGCACAAAAGGCATACATTCCTTACAAGTCCTAATAATCTTCTTTAAATCCTTTATAGGAACCAAAGGAAATCTCTGATGTAACCCTCTCCAGTTCAAATGTGTACGCTCATGGAGTCCTTGAGCCATTTGAAGGTTTTGAGGCTGTAAGACAGCCACTGCTATAACAATCCCATCAGTGGCCAGCTGGTCGGCCATATGATTACCTTGTGTCAGCATCCCAGGCAGTCCTTGGTGTCCACGAAGGTGCTGCAAGAATATAGGCTCAGCCCGCTCTTTTAACAGAGATCTAACTTGGATCATCAGAGGGGTGATTGGGTTCTCATCTAATTTGATGTATGAGGACACCAGGTTTGGTAGCAGATTTACCACATACATACTGTCAGAAAACAGGTTCATTGGTTGTTTGACCTGGGTCAGTGCCAGGGCCACTGCGTACAGCTCCTTAAACTGTGCAGATCCAGTAACGGCCTCAAAATAATGGGTGTTTTTTCTCTCACAGGTAGGAGAGGAGGCAGGGCATACCACCACGGCAGACCCCGCCCCTCCCCCATCTGTAAAAACATTTACAGCCTTGACAAGAGGCCTGGTGGAAAAAAGCATAGGGGGAATCCAACGTAGCTTGGAAAATGAGGTCACCCACCTCGAAGTTCCATAATGGCAATCTACTGTCCCCATGAAGCCCTCTAAGGCATTAGATACCCTGTTATGGTTTCTTCTGACCCATTCAATATCTGCCAACCGGTAAGGGATGGTTATCACATCAGGATCCTTCCCATAATGCCTCAGGGAGGTATCCCTACCCTTAATTATTAAGTCAGCTAGCTGGTCCATCTGTGAATAAACCCTGGGAGCTCCTCCCACTGACGCGTGCACCCATTGAAGGGGTTCGCCAGACTGGGTAATGGCAGCTGAAAAAAGCTCTAATCCAGGGAGGACCCAGAGACAGAGTGGACACTCAGGCTTATAGCGAGCTAACTGTGCCACATCTAGGGCCCTTTGGACTTTCTGGAATATTGCTTGGAGTGATGGAGTTATTGTAATAACATCATTGGGTGCCTTGCCCTTCAAAGAGTCATGGAGCGGAAGCAGCTGCTCTGTAGGCAGGTGAAGCCAGGGCCTTAGCCAGTTAATCTCACCTAGCAATTTCTGCATCTCTACCATAGTATAAGATGGCTTGAAGGACAACTGGGGTTTAAGGGGGCACACCGAGTCTAATTTAAGCTCTGCCCCCAAGATCTTAAAGGGGTACACTTTCTGAACCTTGTCACTGGCTATGCGCAGCCCTCCTCTATGCAGGAGTGTTCGTACCTTCCTATAGGCTAAGTCTAGCACCTGAACATCTGCTGATCCAATAAGAATATCATCCATGTAAATGACCAAAAAAATATCTGGCTGGTTCTGAATGGGTTGGAGAACCTGTGACACATATTGTTGGCAGAAGGCAGGACTATTAGCCATGCCCTGGGGCAGGACCACCCACTCATACCTTTGGTCCGGCCCATGGTGGTTAACTGAGGGCACGGAAAAGGCGAACTTTTCACAGTCTCGGGGGTCCAGGGGGATGGAAAAGAAACAGTCCTTGATGTCAAGTATGATAATATGAAGATCCCGAGGAATGGAGGGGATCCATGGCAGCCCCCTTAGGGGGGTGCCCACAGGAACTATTCGCTCATTAATCTTTCTTAGGTCCTGTACCATCCTCCATTTACCTGAGGTCTTTTGTACAACAAATACTGGGCTGTTCCAAGGGCTCAGCGAGCGTCTAATATGCCCTAGGGACAGTTGCTCTGACACTATTTCTCTTAATTTCTCTAACTTGTTTGAGGGGAGTGGCCACTGTTCCAACCACACTGGGGGTCCCGGGAGCCACTGAATGGCAGGGACGGTGGGAACAGTGGCCCCTAGGATTGGGGGTGAGGCCCTGTAGAAGAAACAGGAGTCTCCTGGCTTGAGGTCTCAGGTGGAGACACTTCCTGATGGCTATTAGGGTCACCTGTCAGGTCATGGCCTGACGAGACCACGGCCTTGGTCTCCACTAAGATATCCCGACCCAGCAGATTGTTCCGTAAGCCAGTCATTATCAAGGGACGCACTTCTCCCTTTTTTCCATCCGGATCTGTCCAGGCAAGCCAGTTTCTAGTTACTTCACTGGCAACATTGCCTCCTACTCCTGTTGTCTGGGGCCCGGGCACCAAATCCCACCAAGGAGGGACTTCCTCCTTCCTCAATACAGTCCGGTCAGCTCCGGTATCGATTAGGCATCGGAACCTTTTCCCGGCTATAGTAACCATCATACTTGGCTTGTCTTCTGAGACTATTGGGACCACCCAGTGAATCTCAGGTTTGTCATCAGGCAGGTCGCCGGGTTGGTCACGGGGCTGATCGCTAGACCGGCTGCCTCCTTTGGATGACGGGGCCGGAGGGCGCCCCACTACTGGTTTGCTGTTAGACTGGCCGCCTCCTTTGGGTGACGGGGCTGGAGGGCGCCCCACTACTAGTTTAAAGGCTTCCCCCCAGCCTCGAACTTGGACTTGCACTCGCTCTGCCAATGATAACCTTTCTTGCATCGGGGGCAAGGTGTCTTGGGTGGCAACTTGGTTTGGCCAGAGTTTCGTCCCGACGAGGCACTAGGTTTTGCCGAGCCTGACGGACATTCTCTCTTGAGATGGCCACGACCGCCACACCCATAACATCGCCCCTTGCCTGCCCCATTGGCCATTGCAGAAGCGTGCTCCTCATTAAGTGAGGCAGTCAGCACCTGTGTCCTGCGGGTCTGGGTATCGAGACTCCGACAGGCATATATCCAGCTTTCTAGGGGTTTGTCCTTCATACCTGCACAAGCTATCTTATGGTCTGGGGCCATTCCGTCCCACACCAAAGATCTAACAAGTTCATCTATCTGAGACCAAGGAGCCTTTAACTGAATGCTTTCCTCCACCCTCTCAATAAATGAGACGAGATCCTCTGTTGCCCCTTGAATAACTTCTAATGTCGTGATCTTTGAGGGCCCTTTCCCTAAGGATGTCCATGCCCACATCCCCAAGGCCCACACTCGCCTCCGGTAGGCTGCGGGAAGAGAGACCTGGGGAAAGTCAGTAACATGTGGATTGGGGGGCCCATACATCATCTCGAAGGTGACGGGGATTGGAGGAACGTTTGCGAGAAATTTCTCAGCCTGATCAGAGCATGCATTCCTAAAAGCTGCGCACCACCTCTTATAATCTTTCCTGTCTAGCACAGTCTGACCTACGCGTCTCCACGTTTGTGCATTGGAAAACCGGTTGCTCAGGCCCCGGAGTAGGGCGTGAGCCCAAGGAGAGTTCGGTCCCTTCTCAGTGACCGTTTTTCTAAGATCTCGGAACTCCTTGACTTCCTCAGGTTCCCACCCAGCCGTGATGCTTGCTACATCAAAGTCTACCGTCTCTATACCTGGTGCAAAGTCCGGCAGCGGCTGCTCCAGTTGCGGATACGGCAACGCTGGTGGCGCTCGCGATGAAAGCGTGGCAGGCCATCGCGTGCTCAGGGCAACCTGTTTGGAGGGGGTAGGAGGGGGCGACGGCAGAGGCTGCCGGCTGCCCCCCTCCCTGGCCGCGTGTCTCGGGAGTGCGGCATCTGGTCCGGGGTCCCGGAGATTAAGCCCACGATCGAGATCGGCTTGTAGCTCCTCCGCGGGCCCGTCAGGAAGGGGCGTCAGGCCCTCCTCCTGCGGGTCCGCAGGGGGATCTCCTCCTTCTTCCCCAGGGTTCTCCTCCGCGGCTCCCGCCTGCCCTAATGGAATCTCTCCTGTAGAAAGCCAATCTTTGAGAGAGGTAATAATTGGAAAAATCACAAGAGGGAGATCCTCTCCTATCTCCTCTTCCTTGCCGTCCAGCTCCCTCCCCAGCTGGTCCCAGGTTTCCCAGGAAAGCGGATTGGCCTTAACCAACCATGGGATGGCCTGGGTCAGCTTCTCCCAGATCCGCTTGATGGTAGGATCTGAGATGCGCTGTCCACTACTTTTAACCATGAACCATAATATCTTAACCGTTGGTTCATTCCATTTGCTATGCGCTTGACCCATCTCAGTGGGATCTCTCCTCCAACCCAATCGCTAAACGCAGTCTGTGGGGATACTACACCCCAAAATTCCCGGCCGTGTGGTTCGCCCCACGTTGGGCGCCAGATGTTGGGATCTGAACGATCCCTTTCTCCCCAAATTCTCGGGGAGAATGGTCCAAACCTCAAAACACTACGAGAGAGCACTCGACCTTATCTTCCGCCCGCAGAAGGTGAGGGAATGCTCTCGTTGGTCTGCGTTTAGCCGAGGAAAGTGAACTACTGAAGCCCCCCGTCCCTGCCCCTCCTCACGTGTCGACGATCGGCGCAGAGAAAGAAAGACTCCAGGGAGACGGTCTGAGGTTATGAACCGAACTCACCGCCCAAGGGGCGGGGGAAGGTTTTTATTGTGGTGGGTAAGGCGGGAAGGTGGGCTTCGCTAATTGGCTGAACTGGGCTGTCTCGGTCAGAGTGGCACCTGGGACTCCCCCCATGGGCTGACGTCACGCCCCAATAGGACCGCCCCTTGGCACCGGCGGCGCCATCTTGGAGGCATCCACGTGGGCCTGAAATCGAGATGGGAGGCGGGCCAAGCCAGAACTACTCCTTCCGGTTCCGGACCCGGGAGGGGTAGGAGTGGCTACCGGCCATTTGCTCCCAAGGCGGGAAGAAGGGTGGTCGATCGGGGACCGCCCCTCTACATGTCCGGCCAGCATCCCCACAAACAAGCTCCAGCTGCTTTTATTCTCAGAAGCTTTACTCCCTGATATACAGCTGCCTACCCCCTTCGTAAGTGCAGGTCCTAAATGAGCTTTTTCTCTGTTCCCTCACCACAATCCAGATTCTTTTGGGGAGTTACCAGTACAGTAACCATATCAGGAAGTACTTAATTTATTAAGCTACTGCTTTTCTTAATCTCAGTGGAGATATTTACTGATAAACAGCTACCTACGCAGCATGTTCATGTCGTTCCTAAATGAGCTTTTATCTCTCTCCCCTCACCACAAATCAGATTCTTCTGAGGAGTTCCCAGTACATTATCCTTTCCCCTGTGTAATTACCTTAACAAGCTCCAGCTGTTTTTATTCTCAGAAGGTTTACTCCCTGATATACAGCTGCCTACCCCCTTCGTAAGTGCAGGTCCTAAATGAGCTTTTTTCTCTGTTCCCTCACCACAATCCAGATTCTTTTGGGGAGTTACCAGTACAGTAACCATACCAGGAAGTACTTAATTTATTAACCTACTGCTTTTCTTAATCTCAGTGGAGATATTTACTGATAAACAGCTACCTAAGTAGCATGTTCATGTCGTTCCTAAATGAGCTTTTATCTCTCTCCCCTCACCACAAATCAGATTCTTCTGAGGAGTTCCCAGTACATTATCCTTTCCCCTGTGTAATTACCTTAACAAGCTCCAGCTGTTTTTATTCTCAGAAGGTTTACTCCCTGATATACAGCTGCCTACCCCCTTCGTAAGTGCAGGTCCTAAATGAGCTTTTTTCTCTGTTCCCTCACCACAATCCAGATTCTTTTGGGGAGTTACCAGTACAGTAACCATACCAGGAAGTACTTAATTCATTAACCTACTGCTTTTCTTAATCTCAGTGGAGATATTTACTGATAAACAGCTACCTACGCAGCATGTTCATGTCGTTCCTAAATGAGCTTTTATCTCTCTCCCCTCACCACAAATCAGATTATTCTGAGGAGTTCACAGTACATTATCCTTTCCCCTGTGTAATTACCTTAACAAGCTGCAGCTGTTTTTATTCTCAGAAGCTTTACTCCCTGATATAAAGCTGCCTACCACCTTCGTAAGTGCAGGTCCTAAATGAGCTTTTTTCTCTGTTCCCTCACCACAATCCAGATTCTTTTGGGGAGTTACCAGTACAGTAACCATACCAGGAAGTACTTAATTTATTAAGCTACTGCTATTCTAAAGCTCAGTGGAGATATTTACTGATAAACAGCTACCTACGCAGCATGTTCATGTCGTTCCTAAATGAGCTTTTATCTCTCTCCCCTCACCACAAATCAGATTCTTCTGAGGAGTTCCCAGTACTTTATCCTTTCTCCTGTGTAATTACCTTAACAAGCTCCAGCTGTTTTTATTCTCAGAAGGTTTACTCCCTGATATACAGCTGCCTACCCCCTTCGTAAGTGCAGGTCCTAAATGAGCTTTTTTCTCTGTTCCCTCACCACAATCCAGATTCTTTTGGGGAGTTACCAGTACAGTAACCATACCAGGAAGTACTTAATTTATTAAGCTACTGCTTTTCTTAAACTCAGTGGAGATATTTACTGATAAACAGCTACCTACGCAGCATGTTCATGTCGTTCCTAAATGATCTTTTATCTCTCTCCCCTCAACACAAATCAGATTCTTCTGAGGAGTTCCCAGTACATTATCCTTTCCACTGTGTAATTACCTTAACAAGCTCCAGCTGTTTTTATTCTCAGAAGTTTTAGTCCCTGATATACAGCTGGCTACCCCCTTCGTAAGAGCAGGTCCTAAATGAGCTTTTTTCTCTGTTCCCTCACCACAATCCAGATTGTTTTGGGGAGTTACCAGTACAGTAACCATACCAGGAAGTACTTAATTTATTAAGCTACTGCTTTTCTTAATCTCAGTGGAGATATTTACTGATAAACAGCTACCTACGCAGCATGTTCATGTCGTTCCTAAATGAGCTTTTATCTCTGTCCCCTCACCACAAATCAGATTCTTCTGAGGAGTTCCCAGTACATTATCCTTTCCCCTGTGTAATTACCTTAACAAGCTCCAGCTGTTTTTATTCTCAGAAGGTTTAGTCCCTGATATACAGCTGCCTACCCCCTTCGTAAGTGCAGGTCCTAAATGAACTTTTTTCTCTTTTCCCTCACCACAATCCAGATTCTTTTGGGGAGTTACCAGTACAGTAACCATACCAGGAAGTACTTAATTTATTAAGCTACTGCTTTTCTAAAGCTCAGTGGAGATATTTACTGATAAACAGCTACCTACGCAGCATGTTCATGTCGTTCCTAAATGAGCTTTTATCTCTCTCCCCTCACCACAAATCAGATTCTTCTGAGGAGTTCCCAGTACATTATCCTTTCCCCTGTGTAATTACCTTAACAAGCTGCAGCTGTTTTTATTCTCAGAAGGTTTACTCCCTGATATACAGCTGCCTACCCCCTTCGTAAGTGCAGGTCCTAAATGAGCTTTTTTCTCTGTTCCCTCACCACAATCCAGATTCTTTTGGGGAGTTACCAGTACAGTAACCATACCAGGAAGTACTTAATTTATTAAGCTACTGCTTTTCTAAAGCTCAGTGGAGATATTTACTGATAAACAGCTACATACGCAGCATGTTCATGTCGTTCCTAAATGAGCTTTTATCTCTCTCCCCTCACCACAAATCAGATTCTTCTGAGGAGTTCCCAGTACTTTATCCTTTCCCCTGTGTAATTACCTTAACAAGCTCCAGCTGTTTTTATTCTCAGAAGGTTTACTCCCTGATATACAGCTGCCTACCCCCTTCGTAAATGCAGGTCCTAAATGAGCTTTTTTCTCTGTTCCCTCACCACAATCCAGATTCTTTTGGGGAGTTACCAGTACAGTAACCATACCAGGAAGTACTTAATTTATTAAGCTACTGCTTTTCTTAATCTCAGTGGAGATATTTACTGATAAACAGCTACTTACGCAACATGTTCATGTCGTTCTTAAATGAGCTTTTATCTCTCTCCCCTCACCACAAATCAGATTCTTCTGAGGAGTTCCCAGTACATTATCCTTTCCCCTGTGTAATTACCTTAACAAGCTGCAGCTGTTTTTAATCTCAGAAGCTTTACTCCCTGATATACAGCTGCCTACCCCCTTCGTAAGTGCAGGTCCTAAATGAGCTTTTTTCTCTGTTCCCTCACCACAATCCAGATTCTTTTGGGGAGTTACCAGTACAGTAACCATACCAGGAAGTACTTAATTTATTAAGCTACTGCTTTTCTTAATCTCAGTGGAGATATTTACTGATAAACAGCTACCTACGCAGCATGTTCATGTCGTTCCTAAATGAGCTTTTATCTCTCTCCCCTCACCACAAATCAGATTCTTCTGAGGAGTTTCCAGTACATTATCCTTTCCCCTGTGTAATTACCTTAACAAGCTCCAGCTGTTTATATTCTCAGAAGGTTTACTCCCTGATATACAGCTGCCTACCCCCTTCCTAAGTGCAGGTCCTAAATGAGCTTTTTTCTCTGTTCCCTCACCACAATCCAGATTCTTTTGGGGAGTTACCAGTACAGTAACCATACCAGGAAGTACTTAATTTATTAAGCTACTGCTTTTCTTAATCTCAGTGGAGATATTTACTGATAAACAGCTACCTACGCAGCATGTCCATGTCGTTCCTAAATGAGCTTTTATCTCTCTCCCCTCACCACAAATCAGATTCTTCTGAGGAGTTCCCAGTACAATATCCTTTCCCCTGTGTAATTACCTTAACAAGCTCCAGCTGTTTTTATTCTCAGAAGGTTTACTCCCTGATATACAGCTGCCTACCCCCTTCGTAAGTGCAGTTCCTAAATGAGCTTTTTTCTCTGTTCCCTCACCACAATCCAGATTCTTTTGGGGAGTTACCAGTACAGTAACCATACCAGGAAGTACTTAATTTATTAAGCTACTGCTTTTCTTAATCTCAGTGGAGATATTTACTGATAAACAGCTACCTACGCAGCATGTTCATGTCGTTCCTAAATGAGCTTTTATCTCTCTCCCCTCACCACAAATCAGATTCTTCTGAGGAGTTCCCAGTACATTATCCTTTCCCCTGTGTAATTACCTTAACAAGCTCCAGCTGTTTTTATTCTCAGAAGTTTTACTCCCTGATATACAGCTGCCTACCCCCTTCGAAAGTGCAGGTCCTAAATGAGCTTTTTTCTCTGTTCCCTCACAACAATCCAGATTCTTTTGGGGAGTTACCAGTACAGTAACCATACTAGGATGTACTTAATTTATTAAGCTACTGCTTTTCTTAATCTCAGTGGAGATATTTACTGATAAACAGCTACCTACGCAGCATGTTCATGTCGTTCCTAAATGAGCTTTTATCTCTCTCCCCTCACCACAAATCAGATTCTTCTGAGGAGTTCCCAGTACATTATCCTTTCCCCTATGTAATTACCTTAACAAGCTGCAGGTGTTTTTATTCTCAGAAGCTTTACTCCCTGATATACAGCTGCCTACCCCCTTCGTAAGTGCAGGTCCTAAATGAGCTTTTTTCTCTGTTCCCTCACCACAATCCAGATTCTTTTGGGGAGTTACCAGTACAGTAACCATACCAGGAAGTACTTAATTTATTAAGCTACTGCTTTTCTAAAGCTCAGTGGAGATATTTACTGATAAACTGCTACCTACGCAGCATGATCATGTCGTTCCTAAATGAGCTTTTATCTCTCTCCCCTCACCACAAATCAGATTCTTCTGAGGAATTCCCAGTACATTATCCTTTCCCCTGTGTAATTACCTTAACAAGCTCCAGCTGTTTTTATTCTCAGAAGGTTTAGTCCCTGATATACAGCTGCCTAACCCCTTCGTAAGTGCAGGTCCTAAATTAGCTTTTTTCTCTGTTCCCTCACCACAATCCAGATTCTTTTGGGGAGTTACCAATACAGTAACCATACCAGGAAGTACTTAATTTATTAAGCTACTGCTTTTCTTAATCTCAGTGGAGATATTTACTGATAAACAGCTACCTACCCAGCATGTTCATGTCGTTCCTAAATGAGCTTTTATCTCTCTCCCCTCACCACAAATCAGATTCTTCTGAGGAGTTCCCAGTACATTATCCTTTCCCCTGTGTAATTACCTTAACAAGATGCAGCTGTTTTTATTCTCAGAAGCTTTACTCCCTGATATACAGCTGCCTACCCCCTTCGTAAGTGCAGGTCCTAAATGAGCTTTTTTCTCTGTTCCCTCACCACAATCCAGATTCTTTTGGGGAGTTACCAGTACAGTAACCATACCAGGAAGTACTTAATTTATTAAGCTTCTGCTTTTCTTAATCTCAGTGGAGATATTTACTGATAAACAGCTACCTACGCAGCATGTTCATGTCGTTCCTAAATGAGCTTTTATCTCTCTCCCCTCACCACTAATCAGATTCTTCTGAGGAGTTCCCAGTACATTATCCTTTCCCCTGTGTAATTACCTTAACAAGCTGCAGCTGTTTTTATTCTCAGAAGCTTTACTCCCTGATATACAGCTGCCTACCCCCTTCGTAAGTGCAGGTCCTAAATGAGCTTTTTTCTCTGTTCCCTCACCACAATCCGGATTCTTTTGGGGAGTTACCAGTACAGTAACCATACCAGGAAGTACTGAATTTATTAAGCTACTGCTTTTCTAAAGCTCAATGGAGATATTTACTGATAAACAGCTACCTACGCAGCATGTTCATGTCGTTCCTAAATGAGCTTTTATCTCTCTCCCCTCACCACAAATCAGATTCTTCTGAGGAGTTCCCAGTACATTATCCTTTCCCCTGTGTAATTACCTTAACAAGCTGCAGCTGTTATTATTCTCAGAAGCTTTACTCCCTGATATACAGCTGCCTACCCCCTTCGTAAGTGCAGGTCCTAAATGAGCTTTTTTCTCTGTTCCCTCACCACAATCCAGATTCTTTTGGGGAGTTACCAGTACAGTAACCATACCAGGAAGTACTTAATTTATTAAGCTACTGCTTTTCTAAAGCTCAGTGGAGATATTTACTGATAAACAGCTACCTACGCAGCATGTTCATGTCGTTCCTAAATGAGCTTTTATCTCTCTCCCCTCACCACAAATCAGATTCTTCTGAGGAGTTCCCAGTACTTTATCCTTTCTCCTGTGTAATTACCTTAACAAGCTCCAGCTGTTTTTATTCTCAGAAGGTTTACTCCCTGATATACAGCTGCCTACCCCCTTCGTAAGTGCAGGTCCTAAATGAGCTTTTTTCTCTATTCCCTCACCACAATCCAGATTCTTTTGGGGAGTTACCAGTACAGTAACCATACCAGGAAGTACTTAATTTATTAACCTACTGCTTTTCTTAATCTCAGTGGAGATATTTACTGATAAACAGCTACCTAAGTAGCATGTTCATGTCGTTCCAAAATGAGCTTTTATCTCTCTCCCCTCACCACAAATCAGATTCTTCTGAGGAGTTCCCAGTACATTATCCTTTCCCCTGTGTAATTACCTTAACAAGCTCCAGCTGTTTTTATTCTCAGAAGGTTTAGTCCCTGATATACAGCTGCCTACCCCCTTCGTAAGTGCAGGTCCTAAATGAGCTTTTTTCTCTGTTCCCTCACCACAATCGAGATTCTTTTGAGGAGTTACCAGTACAGTAACCATACCAGGAAGTACTTAATTTATTAAGCTACTGCTTTTCTTAATCTCAGTGGAGATATTTACTGATAAACAGCTACCTACGCAGCATGTTCATGTCGTTCCTAAATGAGCTTTTATCTCTCTCCCCTCACCACAAATCAGATTCTTCTGAGGAGTTCCCAGTACATTATCCATTCCCCTGTGTAATTACCTTAACAAGCTGCAGCTGTTTTTATTCTCAGAAGCTTTACTCCCTGATATACAGCTGCCTAACCCCTTCGTAAGTGCAGGTCCTAAATGAGCTTTTTTCTCTGTTCCCTCACCACAATCCAGATTCTTTTGGGGAGTTACCAGTACAGTAACCATACCAGGAAGTACTTAATTTATTAAGCTACTGCTTTTCTTAATCTCAGTGGAGATATTTACTGATAAACAGCTACCTACGCAGCATGTTCATGTCGTTCCTAAATGAGCTTTTATCTCTCTCCCCTCACCACAAATCAGATTCTTCTGAGGAGTTCCCAGTACATTATCCTTTCCCCTGTGTAATTACCTTAACAAGCTGCAGCTGTTTTTATTCTCAGAAGCTTTACTCCCTGATATACAGCTGCCTACCCCCTTCGTAAATGAAGGTCCTAAATGAGCTTTTTTCTCTGTTCCCTCACCACAATCCAGATTCTTTTGGGGAGTTACCAGTACAGTAACCATACCAGGAAGTACTTAATTTATTAAGCTACTGCTTTTCTAAAGCTCAGTGGAGATATTTACTGATAAACAGCTACCTACGCAGCATGTTCATGTCGTTCCTAAATGAGCTTTTATCTCTCTCCCCTCACCACAAATCAGATTCTTCTGAGGAGTTCCCAGTACTTTATCCTTTCTCCTGTGTAATTACCTTAACAAGCTCCAGCTGTTTTTATTCTCAGAAGGTTTACTCCCTGATATACAGCTGCCTACCCCCTTCGTAAGTGCAGGTCCTAAATGAGCTTTTTTCTCTATTCCCTCACCACAATCCAGATTCTTTTGGGGAGTTACCAGTACAGTAACCATACCAGGAAGTACTTAATTTATTAACCTACTGCTTTTCTTAATCTCAGTGGAGATATTTACTGATAAACAGCTACCTAAGTAGCATGTTCATGTCGTTCCAAAATGAGCTTTTATCTCTCTCCCCTCACCACAAATCAGATTCTTCTGAGGAGTTCCCAGTACATTATCCTTTCCCCTGTGTAATTACCTTAACAAGCTCCAGCTGTTTTTATTCTCAGAAGGTTTAGTCCCTGATATACAGCTGCCTACCCCCTTCGTAAGTGCAGGTCCTAAATGAGCTTTTTTCTCTGTTCCCTCACCACAATCGAGATTCTTTTGAGGAGTTACCAGTACAGTAACCATACCAGGAAGTACTTAATTTATTAAGCTACTGCTTTTCTTAATCTCAGTGGAGATATTTACTGATAAACAGCTACCTACGCAGCATGTTCATGTCGTTCCTAAATGAGCTTTTATCTCTCTCCCCTCACCACAAATCAGATTCTTCTGAGGAGTTCCCAGTACATTATCCATTCCCCTGTGTAATTACCTTAACAAGCTGCAGCTGTTTTTATTCTCAGAAGCTTTACTCCCTGATATACAGCTGCCTAACCCCTTCGTAAGTGCAGGTCCTAAATGAGCTTTTTTCTCTGTTCCCTCACCACAATCCAGATTCTTTTGGGGAGTTACCAGTACAGTAACCATACCAGGAAGTACTTAATTTATTAAGCTACTGCTTTTCTTAATCTCAGTGGAGATATTTACTGATAAACAGCTACCTACGCAGCATGTTCATGTCGTTCCTAAATGAGCTTTTATCTCTCTCCCCTCACCACAAATCAGATTCTTCTGAGGAGTTCCCAGTACATTATCCTTTCCCCTGTGTAATTACCTTAACAAGCTGCAGCTGTTTTTATTCTCAGAAGCTTTACTCCCTGATATACAGCTGCCTACCCCCTTCGTAAATGAAGGTCCTAAATGAGCTTTTTTCTCTGTTCCCTCACCACAGTCGAGATTCTTTTGAGGAGTTACCAGTACAGTAACCATACCAGGAAGTACTTAATTTATTAAGCTACTGCTTTTCTTAATCTCAGTGGAGATATTTACTGATAAACAGCTACCTACGCAGCATGTTCATGTCGTTCCTAAATGAGCTTTTATCTCTCTCCCCTCACCACAAATCAGATTCTTCTGAGGAGTTCCCAGTACATTATCCTTTCCCCTGTGTAATTACCTTAACAAGCTGCAACTGTTTTTATTCTCAGAAGCTTTACTCCCTGATATACAGCTGCCTACCCCCTTCGTAAGTGCAGGTCCTAAATGAGCTTTTTTCTCTGTTCCCTCACCACAATCCAGACTCTTTTGGGGAGTTACCAGTACAGTAACCATACCAGGAAGTACTTAATTTATTACGCTACTGCTTTTCTTAATCTCAGTGGAGATATTTACTGATAAACAGCTACCTACGCAGCATGTTCATGTCGTTCCTAAATGAGCTTTTATCTCTCTCCCCTCACCACTAATCAGATTCTTCTGAGGAGTTCCAGTACATTATCCTTTCCTCTGTGTAATTACCTTAACAAGCTGCAGCTGTTTTTATTCTCAGAAGCTTTACTCCCTGATATACAGCTGCCTACCCCCTTCATAAGTGCAGGTCCTAAATGAGCTTTTTTCTCTGTTCCCTCACCACAATCCGGATTCTTTTGGGGAGTTACCAGTACAGTAACCATACCAGGAAGTACTTAATTTATTAAGCTACTGCTTTTCTAAAGCTCAGTGGAGATATTTACTGATAAACAGCTACCTACGCAGCATGTTCATGTCGTTCCTAAATGAGCTTTTATCTCTCTCCCCTCACCACAAATCAGATTCTTCTGAGGAGTTCCCAGTACATTATCCTTTCCCCTGTGTAATTACCTTAACAAGCTGCAGCTGTTTTTTATTCTCAAAAGCTTTACTCCCTGATATACAGCTGCCTACCCCCTTCGTAAGTGCAGGTCCTAAATGAGCTTTTTTCTCTGTTCCCTCACCACAATCCAGATTCTTTTGGGGAGTTACCAGTACAGTAACCATACCAGGAAGTACTTAATTTATTAAGCTACTGCTTTTCTTAATCTCAGTGGAGATATTTACTGATAAACAGCTACCTACGCAGCATGTTCATGTCGTTCCTAAATGAGCTTTTATCTCTCTCCCCTCACCACAAATCAGATTCTTCTGAGGAGTTCCCAGTACATTATCCTTTCCTCTGTGTAATTACCTTAACAAGCTGCAGCTGTTTTTATTCTCAGAAGCTTTACTCCCTGATATACAGCTGCCTACCCCCTTCGTAAGTGCAGGTCCTAAATGAGCTTTTTTCTCTGTTCCCTCACCACAATCCAGATTCTTTTGGGGAGTTACCAGTACAGTAACCATACCAGGAAGTACTTAATTTATTAAGCTACTGCTTTTCTAAAGCTCAGTGGAGATATTTACTGATAAACAGCTACCTACGCAGCATGTTCATGTCGTTCCTAAATGAGCTTTTATCTCTCTCCCCTCACCACAAATCAGATTCTTCTGAGGAGTTCCCAGTACTTTATCCTTTCTCCTGTGTAATTACCTTAACAAGCTCCAGCTGTTTTTATTCTCAGAAGATTTACTCCCTGATATACAGCTGCCTACCCCCTTCGTAAGTGCAGGTCCTAAATGAGCTTTTTTCTCTGTTCCCTCACCACAATCCAGATTCTTTTGGGGAGTTACCAGTACAGTAACCATACCAGGAAGTACTTAATTTATTAAGCTACTGCTTTTCTAAAGCTCAGTGGAGATATTTATTGATAAACAGCTACCTACGCAGCATGTTCATGTCGTTCCTAAATGAGCTTTTATCTCTCTCCCCTCACCACAAATCAGATTCTTCTGAGGAGTTCCCAGTACTTTATCCTTTCTCCTGTGTAATTACCTTAACAAGCTCCAGCTGTTTTTATTCTCAGAAGGTTTAGTCCCTGATATACAGCTGCCTACCCCCTTCGTAAGTGAAGGTCCTAAATGAGCTTTTTTCTCTGTCCCCTCACCACAGTCGAGATTCTTTTGAGGAGTTACCAGTACAGTAACCATACCAGGAAGTACTTAATTTATTAAGCTACTGCTTTTCTTAATCTCAGTGGAGATATTTACTGATAAACAGCTACCTACGCAGCATGTTCATGTCGTTCCTAAATGAGCTTTTATCTCTCTCCCCTCACCACAAATCAGATTCTTCTGAGGAGTTCCCAGTACATTATCCTTTCCCCTGTGTAATTACCTTAACAAGCTGCAGCTGTTTTTATTCTCAGAAGCTTTACTCCCTGATATACAGCTGCCTACCCCCTTCGTAAGTGCAGGTCCTAAATGAGCTTTTTTCTCTGTTCCCTCACCACAATCCAGATTCTTTTGGGGAGTTACCAGTACAGTAACCATACCAGGAAGTACTTAATTTATTAAGCTACTGCTTTTCTTAATCTCAGTGGAGATATTTACTGATAAACAGCTACCTACGCAGCATGTTCATGTCGTTCTTAATGAGCTTTTATCTCTGTCCCCTCACCACAAATCAGATTCTTCTGAGGAGTTCCCAGTACATTATCCTTTCCCCTGTGTAATTACCTTAACAAGCTGCAGCTGTTTTTATTCTCAGAAGCTTTACTCCCTGATATACAGCTGCCTACCCCCTTCGTAAGTGCAGGTCCTAAATGAGCTTTTTTCTCTGTTCCCTCACCACAATCCAGATTCTTTTGGGGAGTTACCAGTACAGTAACCATACCAGGAAGTACTTAATTTATTAAGCTACTGCTTTTCTTAATCTCAGTGGAGATATTTACTGATAAACAGCTACCTACGCAGCATGTTCATGTCGTTCCTAAATGAGCTTTTATCTCTCTCCCCTCACCACAAATCAGATTCTTCTGAGGAGTTCCCAGTACATTATCCTTTCCCCTGTGTAATTACCTTAACAAGCTACAGCTGTTTTTATTCTCAGAAGGTTTACTCCCTGATATACAGCTGCCTACCCCCTTCGTAAGTGCAGGTCATAAATGAGATTTTTTCTCTGTTCCCTCACCACAATCCAGATTCTTTTGGGGAGTTACCAGTACAGTAACCAAACCAGGAAGTACTTAATTTATTAAGCTACTGCTTTTCTTAATCTCAGTGGAGATATTTACTGATAAACAGCTACCTACGCAGCATGTTCATGTAGTTCCTAAATGCGCTTTTATCTCTCTCCCCCTCACCACAAATCAGATTCTTCTGAGGAGTTCCCAGTACATTATCCTTTCCCCTGTGTAATTACCTTAACAAGCTGCAGCTGTTTTTATTCTCAGAAGCTTTACTCCCTGATATACAGCTGCCTACCCCCTTCGTAAGTGCAGGTCCTAAATGAGCTTTTTTCTCTGTTCCCTCACCACAATCCGGATTCTTTTGGGGAGTTACCAGTACAGTAACCATACCAGGAAGTACTTAATTTATTAAGCTACTGCTTTTCTAAAGCTCAGTGGAGATATTTACTGATAAACAGCTACCTACGCAGCATGTTCATGTCGTTCCTAAATGAGCTTTTATCTCTCTCCCCTCACCACAAATCAGATTCTTCTGAGGAGTTCCCAGTACTTTATCCTTTCTCCTGTGTAATTACCTTAACAAGCTCCAGCTGTTTTTATTCTCAGAAGGTTTACTCCCTGATATACAGCTGCCTACCCCCTTCGTAAGTGCAGGTCCTAAATGAGCTTTTTTCTCTGTTCCCTCACCACAATCCAGATTCTTTTGGGGAGTTACCAGTACAGTAACCATACCAGGAAGTACTTAATTTATTAAGCTACTGCTTTTCTTAATCTCAGTGGAGATATTTACTGATAAACAGCTACCTACGCAGCATGTTCATGTCGTTCCTAAATGAGCTTTTATCTCTCTCCCCTCACCACAAATCAGATTCTTCTGAGGAGTTCCCAGTACATTATCCTTTCCCCTGTGTAATTACCTTAACAATCTCCAGCTGTTTTTATTTTCAGAAGGTTTACTCCCTGATATACAGCTGCCTACCCCCTTCGTAAGTGCAGGTCCTAAATGAGCTTTTTTCTCTGTTCCCTCACCAAAATCCAGATTCTTTTGGGGAGTTACCAGTACAGTAACCATACCAGGAAATACTTAATTTATTAAGCTACTGCTTTTCTTAATCTCAGTGGAGATATTTACTGATAAACAGCTACCTACGCAGCATGTTCATGTCGTTCCTAAATGAGCTTTTATCTCTATCCCCTCACCACAAATCAGATTCTTCTGAGGAGTTCCCAGTACATTATCCTTTCCCCTGTGTAATTACCTTAACAAGCTCCAGCTGTTTTTATTCTCAGAAGGTTTACTCCCTGATATACAGCTGCCTACCCCCTTCGTAAGTGCAGGTCAAAAATGAGCTTTATTCTCTGTTCCCTCACCAAAATCCAGATTCTTTTGGGGAGTTACCAGTACAGTAACCATACCAGGAAGTGCTTAATTTATTAAGCTACTGCTTTTCTTAATCTCAGTGGAGATATTTACTGATAAACACCTACCTACGCAGCATGTTCATGTCGTTCCTAAATGAGCTTTTATCTCTCTCCCCTCACCACAAATCAGATTCTTCTGAGGAGTTCCCAGTACATTATCCTTTCCCCTGTGTAATTACCTTAACAAGATGCAGCTGTTTTTATTCTCAGAAGCTTTACTCCCTGATATACAGCTGCCTACCACCTTCGTAAGTGCAGGTCCTAAATGAGCTTTTTTCTCTGTTCCCTCACCACAATCCAGATTCTTTTGGGGAGTTACCAGTACAGTAACCATACCAGGAAGTACTTAATTTATTAACCTACTGCGTTTCTAAAGCTCAGTGGAGATATTTACTGATAAACAGCTACCTATGCAGCATGTTCATGTCGTTCCTAAATGAGCTTTTATCTCTCTCCCCTCACCACAAATCAGATTCTTCTGAGGAGTTCCCAGTACTTTATCCTTTCTCCTGTGTAATTACCTTAACAAGCTCCAGCTGTTTTTATTCTCAGAAGGTTTACTCCCTGATATACAGCTGCCTACCCCCTTCGTAAGTGCAGGTCCTAAATGAGCTTTTTTCTCTGTTCCCTCACCACAATCCAGATTCTTTTGGGGAGTTACCAGTACAGTAACCATACCAGGAAGTACTTAATTTATTAACCTACTGCTTTTCTTAATCTCAGTGGAGATATTTACTGATAAACAGCTACCTACGCAGCATGTTCATGTCGTTCCTAAATGAGCTTTTATCTCTCTCCCCTCACCACAAATCAGATTCTTCTGAGGAGTTCCCAGTACATTATCCTTTCCCCTGTGTAATTACCTTAACAAGCTCCAGCTGTTTTTATTCTCAGAAGGTTTACTCCCTGATATACAGCTGCCTACCCCCTTCGTAAGTGCAGGTCCTAAATGAGCTTTTTTCTCTGTTCCCTCACCACAATCCAGATTCTTTTGGGGTGTTACCAGTACAGTATCCATACCAGGAAGTACTTAATTTATTAATCTACTGCTTTTCTTAATCTCAGTGGAGATATTTACTGATAAACAGCTACCTAAGTAGCATGTTCATGTCGTTCCTAAATGAGCTTTTATCTCTCTCCCCTCACCACAAATCAGATTCTTCTGAGGAGTTCCCAGTACATTATCCTTTCCCCTGTGTAATTACCTTAACAAGCTCCAGCTGTTTTTATTCTCAGAAGGTTTAGTCCCTGATATACAGCTGCCTACCCCCTTCATAAGTGCAGGTCCTAAATGAGCTTTTTTCTCTGTTCCCTCACCACAATCCAGATTCTTTTGGGGAGTTACCAGTACAGTAACCATACCAGGAAGTACTTAATTTATTAGCTACTGCTTTTCTTAATCTTAGTGGAGATATTTACTGATAAACAGCTACCTACGCAGCATGTTCATGTCGTTCCTAAATGACCTTTTATCTCTCTCCCCTCACCACAAATCAGATTCTTCTGAGGAGTTCCCAGTACATTATCCTTTCCCCTGTGTAATTACCTTAACAATCTGCAGCTGTTTTTATTCTCAGAAGCTTTACTCCCTGATATACAGCTGCCTACCCCCTTCGTAAGTGCAGGTCCTAAATGAGCTTTTTTCTCTGTTCCCTCACCACAATCCAGATTCTTTTGGGGAGTTACCAGTACAGTAACCATACCAGGAAGTACTTAATTTATTAAGCTACTGCTTTTCTTAATCTCAGTGGAGATATTTACTGATAAACAGCTACCTACGCAGCATGTTCATGTCGTTCCTAAATGAGCTTTTATCTCTCTCCCCTCACCACAAATCAGATTCTTCTGAGGAGTTACGAGTACTTTATCCTTTCTCCTGTGTAATTACCTTAACAAACTACAGCTGTTTTTATTCTCAGAAGATTTACTCCCTGATATACAGCTGCCTACCCCCTTCGTAAGTGCAGGTCCTAAATGAGCTTTTTTCTCTGTTCCCTCACCACAATCCAGATTCTTTTGGGGAGTTACCAGTACAGTAACCATACCAGGAAGTACTTAATTTATTAAGCTACTGCTTTTCTTAATCTCAGTGGAGATATTTACTGATAAACAGCTACCTACGCAGCATGTTCATGTCGTTCTTAAATGAGCTTTTATCTCTCTCCCCTCACCACAAATCAGATTCTTCTGAGGAGTTCCCAGTACATTATCCTTTCCCCTGTGTAATTACCTTAACAAGCTGCAGCTGTTTTTATTCTCAGAAGTTTTACTCCCTGATATACAGCTGCCTACCCCCTTCGTAAGTGCAGGTCCTAAATGAGCTTTTTTCTCTGTTCCCTCACCACAATCCAGATTCTTTTGGGGAGTTACCAGTACAGTAACCATACCAGGAAGTACTTAATTTATTAAGCTACTGCTTTTCTTAATCTCAGTGGAGATATTTACGGATAAACAGCTACTTACGCAGCATGTTCATGTCGTTCTAAATGAGCTTTTATCTCTCTCCCCTCACCACAAATCAGATTCTTCTGAGGAGTTCCCAGTACATTATCCTTTCCCCTGTGTAATTACCTTAACAAGCTGCAGCTGTTTTTATTCTCAGAAGCTTTACTCCCTGATATACAGCTGCCTACCCCCTTCGTAAGTGCAGGTCCTAAATGAGCTTTTTCTCTGTTCCCTCACCACAATCCAGATTCTTTTGGGGAGTTACCAGTACAGTAACCATACCAGGAAGTACTTAATTTATTAAGCTACTGCTTTTCTTAATCTCAGTGGAGATATTTACTGATAAACAGCTACCTACGCAGCATGTTCATGTCGTTCCTAAATGAGCTTTTATCTCTCTCCCCTCACCACAAATCAGATTCTTCTGAGGAGTTCCCAGTACATTATCCTTTCCCCTGTGTAATTACCTTAACAAGCTCCAGCTGTTTTTATTCTCAGAAGGTTTACTCCCTGATATACAGCTGCCTACCCCCTTCGTAAGTGCAGGTAATAATGAGCTTTTTTCTCTGTTCCCTCACCACAATCCAGATTCTTTTGGGGAGTTACCAGTACAGTAACCATACCAGGAAGTACTTAATTTATTAAGCTACTGCTTTTCTTAATCTCAGTGGAGATATTTACTGATAAACAGCTACCTACGCAGCATGTTCATGTCGTTCCTAAATGAGCTTTTATCTCTCTCCCCTCACCACAAATCAGATTCTTCTGAGGAGTTCCCAGTACATTATCCTTTCCCCTGTGTAATTACCTTAACAAGATGCAGCTGTTTTTATTCTCAGAAGCTTACTCCCTGATATACAGCTGCCTACCCCCTTCGTAAGTGCAGGTCCTAATGAGCTTTTTTCTCTGTTCCCTCACCACAATCCAGATTCTTTTGGGGAGTTACCAGTACAGTAACCATACCAGGAAGTACTTAATTTATTAAGCGACTGCTTTTCTAAAGCTCAGTGGAGATATTTACTGATAAACAGCTACCTACGCAGCATGTTCATGTCGTTCCTAAATGAGCTTTTATCTCTCTCCCCTCACCACAAATCAGATTCTTCTGAGGAGTTCCCAGTACTTTATCCTTTCTCCTGTGTAATTACCTTAACAAGCTCCAGCTGTTTTTATTCTCAGAAGGTTTACTCCCTGATATACAGCTGCCTACCCCCTTCGTAAGTGCAGTTCGTAAATGAGCTTTTTTCTCTCTTCCCTCACCACAATCCAGATTCTTTTGGGGAGTTACCAGTACAGTAACCATACCAGGAAGTACTTAATTTATTAAGCTACTGCTTTTCTTAATCTCAGTGGAGATATTTACTGATAAACAGCTACCTACGCAGCATGTTCATGTCGTTCCTAAATGAGCTTTTATCTCTCTCCCCTCACCACAAATCAGATTCTTCTGAGGAGTTCCCAGTACACTATCCTTTCCCCTGTGTAATTACCTTAACAAGCTCCAGCTGTTTTTATTCTCAGAAGGTTTACTCCCTGATATACAGCTGCCTACCCCCTTCGAAAGTGCAGGTCCTAAATGAGCTTTTTTCTCTGTTCCCTCACCACAATCCAGAATCTTTTGGGGAGTTACCAGTACAGTAACCATACCAGGAAGTACTTAATTTATTAAGCTACTGCTTTTCTTAATCTCAGTGGAGATATTTACTGATAAACAGCTACCTACGCAGCATGTTCATGTCGTTCCTAAATGAGCTTTTATCTCTCTCCCCTCACCACAAATCAGATTCTTCTGAGGAGTTCCCAGTACATTATCCTTTCCCCTGTGTAATTACCTTAACAAGCTGCAGCTGTTTTTATTCTCAGAAGCTTTACTCCCTGATATACAGCTGCCTACCCCCTTCGTAAGTGCAGGTCCTAAATGAGCTTTTTTCTCTGTTCCCTCACCACAATCCAGATTCTTTTGGGGAGTTACCAGTACAGTAACCATACCAGGAAGTACTTAATTTATTAAGCTACTGCTTTTCTAAAGCTCAGTGGAGATATTTACTGATAAACAGCTACCTACGCAGCATGTTCATGTCGTTCCTAAATGAGCTTTTATCTCTCTCCCCTCACCACAAATCAGATTCTTCTGAGGAGTTCCCAGTACATTATCCTTTCCCCTGTGTAATTACCTTAACAAGCTGCAGCTGTTTTTATTCTCAGAAGCTTTACTCCCTGATATACAGCTGCCTACCCCCTTCGTAAGTGCAGGTCCTAAATGAGCTTTTTTCTCTGTTCCCTCACCACAATCCAGATTCTTTTGGGGAGTTACCAGTACAGTAACCATACCAGGAAGTACTTAATTTATTAAGCTACTGCTTTTCTAAAGCTCAGTGGAGATATTTACTGATAAACAGCTACCTACGCAGCATGTTCATGTCGTTCCTAAATGAGCTTTTATCTCTCTCCCTCACCACAAATCAGATTCTTCTGAGGAGTTCCCAGTACTTTATCCTTTCTCCTGTGTAATTACCTTAACAAGCTCCAGCTGTTTTTATTCTCAGAAGCTTTACTCCCTGATATGCAGCTGCCTACCACCTTCGTAAGTGCAGGTCCTAAATGAGCTTTTTTCTCTGTTCCCTCACCACAATCCAGATTCTTTTGGGGAGTTACCAGTACAGTAACCATACCAGGAAGTACTTAATTTATAAGCTACTGCTTTTCTTAATCTCAGTGGAGATATTTACTGATAAACAGCTACCTACGCAGCATGTTCATGTCGTTCCTAAATGAGCTTTTATCTCTCTCCCCTCACCACAAATCAGATTCTTCTGAGGAATTCCCAGTACATTATCCTTTCCCCTGTGTAATTACCTTAACAAGCTCCAGCTGTTTTTATTCTCAGAAGGTTTACTCCCTGATATACAGCTGCCTACCCCCTTCGTAAGTGCAGGTCCTAAATGAGCTTTTTTCTCTGTTCGCTCACCACAATCCAGATTCTTTTGGGGAGTTACCAGTACAGTAACCATACCAGGAAGTACTTAATTTATTAAGCTACGGCTTTTCTTAATCTCAGTGGAGATATTTACTGATAAACAGCTACCTACTCAGCATGTTCATGTCGTTCCCAAATGAGCTTTTATCTCTCTCCCCTCACCACAAATCAGATTCTTCTGAGGAGTTCCCAGTACATTATCCTTTCCCCTGTGTAATTACCTTAACGAGCTCCAGCTATTTTTATTCTCAGAAGCTTTACTCCCTGATATACAGCTGCCTACCCCCTTCGTAAGTGCAGGTCCTACATGAGCTTTTTTCTCTGTTCCCTCACCACAATCCAGATTCTTTTGGGGAGTTACCAGTACAGTAACCATACCAGGAAGTACTTAATTTATTAAGCTACTGCTTTTCTTAATCTCAGTGGAGATATTTACTGATAAACAGCTACCTACGCAGCATGTTCATGTCGTTCCTAAATGAGCTTTTATCTCTCTCCCCTCACAACAAATCAGATTCTTCTGAGGAGTTCCCAGTACATTATCCTTTCCCCTGTGTAATTACCTTAACAAGCTGCAGCTGTTTTTATTCTCAGAAGCTTTACTCCCTGATATACAGCTGCCTACCCCCTTCGTAAGTGCAGGTCCTAAATGAGCTTTTTTCTCTGTTCCCTCACCACAATCCAGATTCTTTTGGGGAGTTACCAGTACAGTAAACATACCAGGAAGTACTTAATTTATTAAGCTACTGCTTTTCTAAAGCTCAGTGGAGATATTTACTGATAAACAGCTACCTACGCAGCATGTTCATGTCGTTCCTAAATGAGCTTTTATCTCTCTCCCCTCACCACAAATCAGATTCTTCTGAGGAGTTCCCAGTACTTTATCCTTTCTCCTGTGTAATTACCTTAACAAGCTCCAGCTGTTTTTATTCTCAGAAGGTTTACTCCCTGATATACAGCTGCCTACCCCCTACGTAAATGCAGGTCCTAAATGAGCTTTTTTCTCTGTTCCCTCACCACAATCCAGATTCTTTTGGGGAGTTACCAGTACAGTAACCATACCAGGAAGTACTTAATTTATTAAGCTACTGCTTTTCTTAATCTCAGTGGAGATATTTACTGATAAACAGCTACCTACGCAGCATGTTCATGTCGTTCCTAAATGAGCTTTTATCTCTCTCCCCTCACCACAAATCAGATTCTTCTGAGGAGTTCCCAGTACATTATCCTTTCCCCTGTGTAATTACCTTAACAAGCTCCAGCTGTTTTTATTCTCAGAAGGTTTACTCCCTGATATACAGCTGCCTACCCCCTTCGTAAGTGCAGGTCCTAAATGAGCTTTTTTCTCTGTTCCCTCACCACAATTCAGATTCTTTTGGGGAGTTACCAGTACAGTAACCATACCAGGAAGTACTTAATTTATTAAGCTACTGCTTTTCTTAATCTCAGTGGAGATATTTACTGATAAACAGCTACCTACGCAGCATGTTCATGTCGTTCCTAAATGAGCTTTTATCTCTCTCCCCTCACCACAAATCAGATTCTTCTGAGGAGTTCCCAGTACATTATCCTTTCCCCTGTGTAATTACCTTAACAAGCTGCAGCTGTTTTTATAATAAGAAGCTTTACTCCCTGATATACAGCTGCCTACCCCCTTCGTAAGTGCAGGTCCTAAATGAGCTTTTTTCTCTGTTCCCTCACCACAATCCAGATTCTTTTGGGGAGTTACCAGTACAGTAACCATACCAGGAAGTACTTAATTTATTAAGCTACTGCTTTTCTTAATCTCAGTGGAGATATTTACTGATAAACAGCTACCTACGCAGCATGTTCATGTCGTTCCTAAATGAGCTTTTATCTCTCTCCCCTCACCACAAATCAGATTCTTCTGAGGAGTTCCCAGTACATTATCCTTTCCCCTGTGTAATTACCTTAACAAGCTGCAGGTGTTTTTATTCTCAGAAGCTTTACTCCCTGATATACAGCTGCCTACCCCCTTCGTAAGTGCAGGTCCTAAATGAGCTTTTTTCTCTGTTCCCTCACCACAATCCAGATTCTTTTGGGGAGTTACCAGAACAGTAACCATACCAGGAAGTACTTAATTTATTAAGCTACTGCTTTTCTTAATCTCAGTGGAGATATTTACTGATAAACAGCTACCTACGCAGGATGTTCATGTCGTTCCTAAATGAGCTTTTATCTCTCTCCCCTCACCACAAATCAGATTCTTCTGAGGAGTTCCCAGTACATTATCCTTTCCCCTGTGTAATTACCTTAACAAGCTACAGCTGTTTTTATTCTCAGAAGGTTTACTCCCTGATATACAGCTGCCTACCCCCTTCGTAAGTGCAGGTCATAAATGAGCTTTTTTCTCTGTTCCCTCACCACAATCCAGATTCTTTTGGGGAGTTACCAGTACAGTAACCATACCAGGAAGTACTTAATTTATTAAGCTACTGCTTTTCTTAATCTCAGTGGAGATATTTACTGATAAACAGCTACCTACGCAGCATGTTCATGTAGTTCCTAAATGCGCTTTTATCTCTCTCCCCTCACCACAAATCAGATTCTTCTGAGGAGTTCCCAGTACATTATCCTTTCCCCTGTGTTATTACCTTAACAAGCTCCAGCTGTTTTTATTCTCAGAAGCTTTACTCCCTGATATACAGCTGCCTACCCCCTTCGTAAGTGCAGGTCCTAAATGAGCTTTTTTCTCTGTTCCCTCACCACAATCCGGATTCTTTTGGGGAGTTACCAGTACAGTAACCATACCAGGAAGTACTTAATTTATTAAGCTACTGCTTTTCTAAAGCTCAGTGGAGATATTTACTGATAAACAGCTACCTACGCAGCATGTTCATGTCGTTCCTAAATGAGCTTTTATCTCTCTCCCCTCACCACAAATCAGATTCTTCTGAGGAGTTCCCAGTACTTTATCCTTTCTCCTGTGTAATTACCTTAACAAGCTCCAGCTGTTTTTATTCTCAGAAGGTTTACTCCTGATATACAGCTGCCTACCCCCTTCGTAAGTGCAGGTCCTAAATGAGCTTTTTTCTCTGTTCCCTCACCACAATCCAGATTCTTTTGGGGAGTTACCAGTACAGTAACCATACCAGGAAGTACTTAATTTATTAAGCTACTGCTTTTCTTAATCTCAGTGGAGATATTTACTGATAAACAGCTACCTACGCAGCATGTTCATGTCGTTCCTAAATGAGCTTTTATCTCTCTCCCCTCACCACAAATCAGATTCTTCTGAGGAGTTCCCAGTACATTATCCTTTCCCCTGTGTAATTACCTTAACAATCTCCAGCTGTTTTTATTCTCAGAAGGTTTAGTCCCTGATATACAGCTGCCTACCCCCTTCGTAAGTGCAGGTCCTAAATGAGCTTTTTTCTCTGTTCCCTCACAACAATCCAGATTCTTTTGGGGAGTTACCAGTACAGTAACCATACCAGGAAATACTTAATTTATTAAGCTACTGCTTTTCTTAATCTCAGTGGAGATATTTACTGATAAACAGCTACCTACGCAGCATGTTCATGTCGTTCCTAAATGAGCTTTTATCTCTATCCCCTCACCACAAATCAGATTCTTCTGAGGAGTTCCCAGTACATTATCCTTTCCCCTGCGTAATTACCTTAACAAGATCCAGCTGTTTTTATTCTCAGAAGGTTTACTCCCTGATATACAGCTGCCTACCCACTTCGTAAGTGCAGGTCCAAAATGAGCTTTATTCTCTGTTCCCTCACCAAAATCCAGATTCTTTTGGGGAGTTACCAGTACAGTAACCATACCAGGAAGTACTCAATTTATTAAGCTACTGCTTTTCTTAATCTCAGTGGAGATATTTACTGATAAACAGCTACCTACGCAGCATGTTCATGTCGTTCCTAAATGAGCTTTTATCTCTCTCCCCTCACCACAAATCAGATTCTTCTGAGGAGTTCCGAGTACTTTATCCTTTCTCCTGTGTAATTACCTTAACAAGCTACAGCTGTTTTTATTCTCAGAAGGTTTACTCCCTGATATACAGCTGCCTACCCCCTTCGTAAGTGCAGGTCCTAAATGAGCTTTTTTCTCTGTTCCCTCACCACAATCCAGATTCTTTTGGGGAGTTACCAGTACAGTAACCATACCAGGAAGTACTTAATTTATTAAGCTACTGCTTTTCTTAATCTCAGTGGAGATATTTACTGATAAACAGCTACCTACGCAGCATGTTCATGTCGTTCTTAAATGAGCTTTTATCTCTCTCCCCTCACCACAAATCAGATTCTTCTGAGGAGTTCCCAGTACATTATCCTTTCCCCTGTGTAATTACCTTAACAAGCTGCAGCTGTTTTTATTCTCAGAAGCTTTACTCCCTGATATACAGCTGCCTACCCCCTTCGTAAGTGCAGGTCCTAAATGAGCTTTTTTCTCTGTTCCCTCACCACAATCCAGATTCTTTTGGGGAGTTACCAGTACAGTAACGATACCAGGAAGTACTTAATTTATTAAGCTACTGCTTTTCTTAATCTCAGTGGAGATATTTATGGATAAACAGCTACCTACGCAGCATGTTCATGTCGTTCCTAAATGAGCTTTTATCTCTCTCCCTCACCACAAATCAGATTCTTCTGAGGAGTTCCCAGTACATTATCCTTTCCCCTGTGTAATTACCTTAACAAGCTGCAGCTGTTTTTATTCTCAGAAGCTTTACTCCCTGATATACAGCTGCCTACCCCCTTCGTAAGTGCAGGTCCTAAATGAGCTTTTTTCTCTGTTCCCTCACCACAATCCAGATTCTTTTGGGGAGTTACCAGTACAGTAACCATACCGGGAAGTACTTAATTTATTAAGCTACTGCTTTTCTAAAGCTCAGTGGAGATATTTACTGATAAACAGCTACCTACGCAGCATGTTCATGTCGTTCCTAAATGAGCTTTTATCTCTCTCCCCTCACCACAAATCAGATTCTTCTGAGGAGTTCCCAGTACATTATCCTTTCCCCTGCGTAATTACCTTAACAAGCTGCAGCTGTTTTTATTCTCAGAAGCTTTACTCCCTGATATACAGCTGCCTACCCCCTTCGTAAGTGCAGGTCCTAAATGAGCTTTTTTCTCTGTTCCCTCACCACAATCCAGATTCTTTTGGGAGTTACCAGTACAGTAACCATACAGGAAGTACTTAATTTATTAAGCTACTGCTTTTCTTAATCTCAGTGGAGATATTTACGGATAAACAGCTACCTACGCAGCATGTTCATGTCGTTCCTAAATGAGCTTTTATCTCTCTCCCCTCACCACAAATCAGATTCTTCTGAGGAGTTCCCAGTACATTATCCTTTCCCCTGTGTAATTACCTTAACAAGCTGCAGCTGTTTTTATTCTCAGAAGCTTTACTCCCTGATATACAGCTGCCTACCCCCTTCGTAAGTGCAGGTCCTAAATGAGCTTTTTTCTCTGTTCCCTCACCACAATCCAGATTCTTTGGGGAGTTACCAGTACAGTAACCATACCAGGAAGTACTTAATTTATTAAGCTACTGCTTTTCTTAATCTCAGTGGAGATATTTACTGATAAACAGCTACCTACGCAGCATGTTCATGTCGTTCCTAAATGAGCTTTTATCTCTCTCCCCTCACCACAAATCAGATTCTTCTGAGGAGTTCCAGTACATTATCCTTTCCCCTGTGTAATTACCTTAACAAGCTCCAGCTGTTTTTATTCTCAGAAGGTTTACTCCCTGATATACAGCTGCCTACCCCCTTCGTAAGTGCAGGTAATAAATGAGCTTTTTTCTCTGTTCCCTCACCACAATCCAGATTCTTTTGGGAGTTACCAGTACAGTAACCATACCAGGAAGTACTTAATTTATTAAGCTACTGCTTTTCTTAATCTCAGTGGAGATATTTACTGATAAACAGCTACCTACACTGCATGTTCATGTCGTTCCTAAATGAGCTTTTATCTCTCTCCCCTCACCACAAATCAGATTCTTCTGAGGAGTTCCCAGTACATTATCCTTTCCCCTGTGTAATTACCTTAACAAGATGCAGCTGTTTTTATTCTCAGAAGCTTTACTCCCTGATATACAGCTGCCTACCCCCTTCGTAAGTGCAGGTCCTAAATGAGCTTTTTTCTCTGTTCCCTCACCACAATCCAGATTCTTTTGGGGAGTTACCAGTACAGTAACCATACCAGGAAGTACTTAATTTATTAAGCTACTGCTTTTCTAAAGCTCAGTGGAGATATTTACTGATAAACAGCTACCTACGCAGCATGTTCATGTCGTTCCTAAATGAGCTTTTATCTCTCTCCCCTCACCACAAATCAGATTCTTCTGAGGAGTTCCCAGTACTTTATCCTTTCTCCTGTGTAATTACCTTAACAAGCTCCAGCTGTTTTTATTCTCAGAAGGTTTACTCCCTGATATACAGCTGCCTACCCCCTTCGTAAGTGCAGTTCGTAAATGAGCTTTTTTCTCTCTTCCCTCACCACAATCCAGATTCTTTTGGGGAGTTACCAGTACAGTAACCATACCAGAAGTACTTAATTTATTAAGCTACTGCTTTTCTTAATCTCAGTGGAGATATTTACTGATAAACAGCTACCTACGCAGCATGTTCATGTCGTTCCTAAATGAGCTTTTATCTCTCTCCCCTCACCACAAATCAGATTCTTCTGAGGAGTTCCCAGTACACTATCCTTTCCCCTGTGTAATTACCTTAACAAGCTCCAGCTGTTTTTATTCTCAGAAGCTTTACTCCCTGATATACAGCTGCCTACCCCCTTCGAAAGTGCAGGTCCTAAATGAGCTTTTTTCTCTGTTCCCTCACCACAATCCAGAATCTTTTGGGGAGTTACCAGTACAGTAACCATACCAGGAAGTACTTAATTTATTAAGCTACTGCTTTTCTTAATCTCAGTGGAGATATTTACTGATAAACAGCTACCTACGCAGCATGTTCATGTCGTTCCTAAATGAGCTTTTATCTCTCTCCCCTCACCACAAATCAGATTCTTCTGAGGAGTTCCCAGTACATTATCCTTTCCCCTGTGTAATTACCTTAACAAGCTGCAGCTGTTTTTATTCTCAGAAGCTTTACTCCCTGATATACAGCTGCCTACCCCCTTCGTAAGTGCAGGTCCTAAATGAGCTTTTTTTCTCTGTTCCCTCACCACAATCCAGATTCTTTTGGGGAGTTACCAGTACAGTAACCATACCAGGAAGTACTTAATTTATTAAGCTACTGCTTTTCTAAAGCTCAGTGGAGATATTTACTGATAAACAGCTACCTACGCAGCATGTTCATGTCGTTCCTAAATGAGCTTTTATCTCTCTCCCCTCACCACAAATCAGATTCTTCTGAGGAGTTCCCAGTACATTATCCTTTCCCCTGTGTAATTACCTTAACAAGCTGCAGCTGTTTTTATTCTCAGAAGCTTTACTCCCTGATATACAGCTGCCTACCCCCTTCGTAAGTGCAGGTCCTAAATGAGCTTTTTTCTCTGTTCCCTCACCACAATCCAGATTCTTTTGGGGAGTTACCAGTACAGTAACCATACCAGGAAGTACTTAATTTATTAAGCTACTGCTTTTCTTAATCTCAGTGGAGATATTTACTGATAAACAGCTACCTACGCAGCATGTTCATGTCGTTCCTAAATGAGCTTTTATCTCTCTCCCCTCACCACAAATCAGATTCTTCTGAGGAGTTCCCAGTACTTTATCCTTTCTCCTGTGTAATTACCTTAACAAGCTCCAGCTGTTTTTATTCTCAGAAGCTTTACTCCCTGATATACAGCTGCCTACCCCCTTCGTAAGTGCAGGTCCTAAATGAGCTTTTTTCTCTGTTCCCTCACCACAATCCAGATTCTTTTGGGGAGTTACCAGTACAGTAACCATACCAGGAAGTACTTAATTTATTAAGCTACTGCTTTTCTTAATCTCAGTGGAGATATTTACTGATAAACAGCTACCTACGCAGCATGTTCATGTCGTTCCTAAATGAGCTTTTATCTCTCTCCCCTCACCACAAATCAGATTCTTCTGAGGAATTCCCAGTACATTATCCTTTCCCCTGTGTAATTACCTTAACAAGCTCCAGCTGTTTTTATTCTCAGAAGGTTTACTCCCTGATATACAGCTGCCTACCCCCTTCGTAAGTGCAGGTCCTAAATGAGCTTTTTTCTCTGTTCGCTCACCACAATCCATATTCTTTTGGGGAGTTACCAGTACAGTAACCATACCAGGAAGTACTTAATTTATTAAGCTACTGCTTTTCTTAATCTCAGTGGAGATATTTACTGATAAACAGCTACCTACTCAGCATGTTCATGTCGTTCCTAAATGAGCTTTTATCTCTCTCCCCTCACCACAAATCAGATTCTTCTGAGGAGTTCCCAGTACATTATCCTTTCCCCTGTGTAATTACCTTAACAAGCTCCAGCTATTTTTATTCTCAGAAGCTTTACTCCCTGATATACAGCTGCCTACCCCCTTCGTAAGTGCAGGTCCTACATGAGCTTTTTTCTCTGTTCCCT
>NW_025957355.1:0-48007 GCF_023159225.1 Perognathus longimembris pacificus | reverse complement strand
GCAGCATGTTCATGTCGTTCCTAAATGAGCTTTTATCTCTCTCCCCTCACCACAAATCATATTCTTCTGAGGAGGTCCCAGTACATTATCCTTTCCACTGTGTAATTACCTTAACAAGCTAAAGCTGTTTTTATTCTCAGAAGGTTTACTCCCTGATATACAACTGCCTACCCCCTTCGTAAGTGCAGGTCCTAAATGAGCTTTTTTCTCTGTTCCCTCACCACAATCCAGATTCTTTTGGGGAGTTACCAGAAGAGTAACCATACCAGGAAGTACTTAATTTATTAAGCTACTGCTTTTCTTAATTTCAGTGGAGATATTTACTGATAAACAGCTACCTACGCAGCATATTCATGTCGTTCCTAAATGAGCTTTTATCTCTCTCCCCTCATCACAAATCAGATTCTTCTGAGGAGTGCCTAGTACATTATCCTTTCCCCTGTGTAATTACCTTAACAAGCTACAGCTGTTTTTATTCTCAGAAGGTTTACTCCCTGATATACAACTGCCTACCCCTTCGTAAGTGCAGGTCCTAAATGAGATTTTTTCTCTGTTCCCTCACCAAAATCCAGATTCTTTTGGGGTGTTACCAGTACAGTAACCATACCAGGAAGTACTTAATTTAATATGCTACTGCTTTTCTTAATCTCAGTGGAGATATTTACTGATAAACAGCTACCTACGCAGCATGTTCATGTCGTTCCTAAATGAGCTTTTATCTGTCTCCACTCACCACAAATCAGATTCTTCTGAGGAGTTCTCAGTACATTATCCTTTCCCCTGTGTAATTACCTTAACAAGCTCCAGCTGTTTTTATTCCCAGAAGTGATACTCCCTGATATACAGCTGCCTACCCCCTTCGTAAGTGCAGGTCCTAAATGAGCTTTTTTCTCTGTTCCCTCACCACAATCCAGATTCTTTTGGGGAGTAACCAGTACAGTAACCATACCAGGAAGTACTTAATTTATTAAGCTACTGCTTTTCTTAATCTCAGTGGAGTTATTTACTGATAAACAGCTATCTACGCAGCATGTTCATGTCATTCCTAAATGCGCTTTTATCTCTCTCCCCTCTCCACAAATCAGATTCTCTGAGGAGTTCCCAGTACATTATCCTTACCCCTGTGTAATTACCTTAACAAGCTCCAGCTGTTTTTATTCTCAGAAAGTTTACTCCCTGATATACAGCTGCCTACCCCCTTCGTAAGTGCAGGTCCTAAATGAGCTTTTTTCTCTGTTCCCTCACCACAGTCCAGATTCTTTTGGGGAGTTCCCAGTACATTATCCTTTCCCCTGTGTAATTACCTTAACAAGCTCCAGCTGTTTTTATTCTCAGAAGGTTTACTCCCTGATATACAGCTGCCTACCCCCTTCGTAAGTGCAGGTCCTAAATGAGCTTTTTTCTCTGGTCCCTCACCACAATCCAGATTCTTTTGGGGAGTTACCAGTACAGTAACCATACCAGGAAGTACTTAATTTATTAAGCTACTGCTTTTCTTAACCTCAGTGGAGATATTTACTGATAAACAGCTACCTACGCAGCATGTTCATGTCGTTCCTAAATGAGCTTTTATCTCTCTCCCCTCACCACAAATAAGAATCTTCTGAGGAGTTCCCAGTACATTATCCTTTCCCCTGTGTAATTACCTTAACAAGCTCCAGCTGTTTTTATTCGCAGAAGGTTTACTCCCTGATATACAGCTGCCTACCCCCTTCGTAAGTGCAGGTCCTAAATGCTCTTTTTTCTCTGTTCCCTCACCACAATCCAGATTCTTTTGGGGAGTTACCAGTACAGTAACCATACCAGGAAGTACTTAATTTATTAAGCTACTGCTTTTCTTAACCTCAGTGGAGATATTTACTGATAAACCGCTACCTACGCAGCAAGTTCATGTCGTTCCTAAATGAGCTTTTATCTCTCTCCCCTCACCACAAATCAGATTCTTCTGAGGAGTTCCCAGTACATTATCCTTTCCCCTGTGTAATTACCTTAACAAGCTGCAGCTGTTTTTAATCTCAGAAGGTTTACTCCCTGATATGCAGCTGCCTACACCCTTCGTAAGTGCAGGTCCTAAATGAGCTTTTTTCTCTATTCCCTCACCACAATCCAGATTCTTTTGGGGATTTATCAGTACAGTAACCATACCAGGTATTACTTAATTTATTAAGCTACTGCTTTTCTTAATCTCAGTGGAGATATTTACTGATAAACAGCTGCCTACGCAGCATGTTCATGTCGTTCCTAAATGAGCTTTTATCTCTCTCCCCCTCACCACAAATCATATTCTTCTGAGGAGGTCCCAGTACATTATCCTTTCCACTGTGTAATTACCTTAACAAGCTCCAGCTGTTTTTATTCTCAGAAGGTTTACTCCCTGATATACAACTGCCTACCCCCTTCGTAAGTGCAGGTCCAAAAGGAGCTTTTTTCTCTGTTCCCTCACCACAATCCAGATTATTTGGGGAGTTACCAGAAGAGTAACCATACCAGGAAGTACTTAATTTATTAAGCTACTGCTTTTCTTAATTTCAGTGGAGATATTTACTGATAAACCGCTACCTATGCAGCATATTCATGTCGTTCCCAAATGAGCTTTTATCTCTCTCCACTCATCACAAATCAGATTCTTCTGAGGAGTGCCTAGTACATTATCCTTTCCCCTGTGTAATTACCTTAACAAGCTACAGCTGTTTTTATTCTCAGAAGGTTTACTCCCTGATATACAACTGCCTACCCCTTCGTAAGCGCAGGTCCTAAATGAGATTTTTTCTCTGTTCCCTCACCAAAATCCAGATTCTTTTGGGGTGTTACCAGTACAGTATCCATACCAGGAAGTACTTAATTTATTATGCTACTGCTTTTCTTAATCTCAGTGGAGATATTTACTGATAAACAGCTACCTACGCAGCATGTTCATGTCGTTCCTAAATGAGCTTTTATCTGTCTCCACTCACCACAAATCAGATTCTTCTGAGGAGTTCTCAGTACATTATCCTTTCCCCTGTGTAATTACCTTAACAAGCTCCAGCTGTTTTTATTCCCAGAAGTGATACTCCCTGATATACACCTGCCTACCCCCTTCGTAAGTGCAGGTCCTAAATGAGCTTTTTTCTCTCTTCCCTCACCACAATCCAGATTCTTTTGGGGAGTTACCAGTACAGTAACCATACCAGGAAGTACTTAATTTATTAAGCTACTGCTTTTCTTAATCTCAGTGGAGATATTTAATGATAAACAGCTACGTACGCAGCATGTTCATGACGTTACTAAATGAGCTTTTATCTCTCTCCCCTCACCACAAATCAGATTCTTCTCAGGAGTTCCCAGTACATTATCCTTTCCCCTGTGTAATTACCTTAACAAGCTCCAGCTGTTTTTATTCTCAGAAGGTTTACTCCCTGATATACAGCTGCCTACCCCCTTCGTAAGTGCAGGTCCTAAATGAGCTTTTTTCTCTGTTCCCTCACCACAATCCAGATTCTTTTGGTGAGTTACCAGTACAGTAACCATACCAGGAAGTACTTAATTTATTAAGCTACTGCTTTTCTTAATCTCAGTGGAGATATTTACTGATAAACAGCTATCTACGCAGCATGTTCATGTCATTCCTAAATGCGCTTTTATCTCTCTCCCCTCACCAAAAATCAGATTCCCTGAGGAGTTCCCAGTACATTATCCTTACCCCTGTGTAATTACCTTAACAAGCTCCAGCTGTTCTTATTCTCAGAAAGTTTACTCCCTGATATACAGCTGCCTACCCCCTTCGTAAGTGCAGGTCCTAAATGAGCTTTTTTCTCTGTTCCCTCACCACAGTCCAGATTCTTTTGGGGAGTTCCCAGTACATTATCCTTTCCCCTGTGTAATTACCTTAACAAGCTCCAGCTGTTTTTATTCTCAGAAGGTTTACTCCCTGATATACACCTGCCTACCCCCTTGGTAAGTGCAGGTCTTAAATGAGCTTTTTTCTCTCTTCCCTCACCACAATCCAGATTCTTTTGGGGAGTTACCAGTACAGGAACCATACCAGGAAGTACTTAATTTATTAAGCTACTGCTTTTCTTAATCTCAGTGGAGATATTTACTGATAAAAAGCTACCTACGCAGCATGTTCATGTCGTTCCTAAATGAGCTTTTATCTCTCTCCCCTCACCACAAATCAAATTCTTCTGAGGAGTTCCCAGTACAATATCCTATCCCCTGTGTAATTCCCTTAACAAGCTCCAGCTGTTTTTATTCTCAGAAGGTTTACTCCCTGATATACAGCTGCCAACCCCCTCCGTAAGTGCAGGTCCTAAATGAGCTTTTTTCTCTGTTACCTCACGACAATCCAGATTCTTTTGGGGAGTTACCAGTACAGTAACCATACCAGGAAGTACTTAATTTTTTAAGCTACTGCTTTTCTTAATCTCAGTGGAGATATTTACTGATAAACAGCTGCCTACGCAGCATGTTCATGTCGTTCCTAAATGAGCTTTTATCTCTCTCCCCTCACCACAAATCATATTCTTTTGAGGAGGTCCCAGTACATTATCCTTTCCACTGTGTAATTACCTTAACAAGCTCCAGCTGTTTTTATTCTCAGAAGTTTTACTCCCGGATATACAGCTGCCTATCCCCTTCGTAAGTGCAGGTCCTAAATGAGCTTTTTTCTCTGTTCCCTCACCACAATCCAGATTCTATTGGGGAGTTACCAGTACAGTAACCATACCAGGAAGTACTTAATTTATTAAGCTACTGCTTTTCTTAATCTCAGTGGAGATATTTACTGATAAACAGCTACCTACGCAGCATGTTCATGTCGTTCCTAAATGAGCTTTTATCTCTCTCCGCTCACCACAAATCAGATTCTTCTGAGGAGTTCCCAGTACATTATCCTTTCCCCTGTGTAATTACCTTAACAAGCTCCAGCTGTTTTTATTCTCAGAAGGTTTACTCCCTGATATACAGCTGCCTACCCCCTTCGTAAGTGCAGGTCACAAATGAACTTTTTTCTCTGTTCCCTCACCACAATCCAGATTCTTTTGGGGAGGTACCAGTGCAGTAACCATACCAGGAAATACTTAATTTATTAAGCTACTGCTTTTCTTAATCTCAGTGGAGATATTTACCGATAAACACCTACCTACGCAGCATGTTCATGTCGTTCCTAAATGAGCTTTTATCTCTCTCCCCTCACCACAAATCAGATTCTTCTGAGGAGTTTCCAGTACATTATCATTACCCCTGTGTAATTACCTTAAGAAGCTCCAGCTGTTTTTATTCTCAGAAAGTTTACTCCCTGATATACAGCTGCCTACCCCCTTCGTAAGTGCAGGTCCTAAATGAGCTTTTTTCTCTGTTCCCTCACCACAGTCCAGATTCTTTTGGGGAGTTCCCAGTACATTATCCTTTCCCCTGTGTAATTACCTTAACAAGCTCCAGCTGTTTTTATTCTCAGAAGCTTTACTCCCTGATATACAGCTGCCTACCCCCTTGGTAAGTGCAGGTCCTAAATGAGCTTTTTTCTCTGTTCCGTCACCACAATCCAGATTCTTTTGGGGAGTTACCTGTACAGTAACCATACCAGGAAGTTCTTAATTTATTAAGCTACTGCTTTTCTTAATATCAGTGGAGATATTTACTGATAAACAGCTACCTACACAGCATGTTTATGTCGTTCCTAAATGACCTTTTATCTCTCTCCCCTCACCACAAATCAGATTCTTCTGAGGAGTTCCCAGTACATTATCCTTTCCCCTGTGTAATTACCTTAACAAGCTCCAGCTGTTTTTATTCTCAGAAGGTTTACTCCCTGATATACAGCTGCCTAACCCGTTCGTAAGTGCAGGTCCTAAATGCTCTTTTTTCTCTGTTCCCTCACCACAATCCAGATTCTTTTGGGGAGTTACCAGTACAGTAACCATACCAGGAAGTACTTAATTTATTAAGCTACTGCTTTTCTTAACCTCAGTGGAGATATTTACTGATAAACCGCTACCGACGCAGCATGTTCATGTCGTTCCTAAATGAGCTATTATCTCTCTCCCCTCACCACAAATAAGAATCTTCTGAGGTGTTCCCAGTACATTATCCTTTCCCCTGTGTAATTACCTTAACAAGCTCAAGCTGTTTTTATTCTCAGAAGGTTTACTCCCTGATATACAGCTGCCTACCACCTTCGTAAGTGCAGGTCCTAAATGAGCTTTTTTCTCTGTTCCCTCACCACAATCCAGATTCTTTTGGGGTGTTCCCAGTATAGTAACCATACCAGGAAGTACTTAATTTATTAAGCTACTGCTTTTCTTAATCTCAGTGGAGATATTTACTGATAAACAGCTACCTACGCAGCATGTTCATGTCGTTCCTAAATGAGCTTTTATCTCTCTCCCCTCACCACAAATCAGATTCTTCTGAGGAGGTCCCAGTACATTATCCTGTCCCCTGTGTAATTACCTTAACAAGCTACAGCTGTTTTTATTCTCAGAAGGTTTACTCCCTGATATACAGCTGCCTACCCCCTTCGTAAGTGCAGGTCTTAAATGCTCATTTTTCTCTGTTCCCTCACCACAATCCAGATCCTTTTGGGGAGTTACCAGTACAGTATCCATACCAGGAAGTACTTAATTTATTAAGCTACTGCTTTTCTTAATCTCAGTGGAGATATTTACTGATAAACAGCTACCTACGCAGCATGTTCATGTCGTTCCTAAATGAGCTTTTATCTCTCTCCCCTCACCACAAATCAGACTCTTCTGAGGAGTTCCCAGTACATTATCCTTTCCCCTGTGTAATTACCTTAACAAGCTCCAGCTGTTTTTATTCTCAGAAGGTTTACTCCCTGATATACATCTGCCTACCTCCTTCGTAAGTGCAGGTCACAAATGAACTTTTTTCTCTGTTCCCTCACCACAATCCAGATTCTTTTGGGGAGGTACCAGTACAGTAACCATACCAGGAAATACTTAATTTATTAAGCTACTGCTTTTCTTAATCTCAGTGGAGATATTTACCGATAAACACCTACCTACGCAGCATGTTCATGTCGTTCCTAAATGTGCTTTTATCTCTCTCCCCTCACCACAAATCAGATTCTTCTGAGGAGTTTCCAGTACATTATCATTACCCCTGTGTAATTACCTTAACAAGCTCCAGCTGTTTTTATTCTCAGAAAGTTTACTCCCTGATATACAGCTGCCTACCCCCTTCGTAAGTGCAGGTCCTAAATGAGCTTTTTTCTCTGTTCCCTCACCACAGTCCAGATTCTTTTGGGGAGTTCCCACTAAATTATCCTTTCCCCTGTGTAATTACCTTAACAAGCTCCAGCTGTTTTTATTCTCAGAAGCTTTACTCCCTGATATACAGCTTCCTACCCCCTTGGTAAGTGCAGGCCCTAAATGAGCTTTTTTCTCTGTTCCGTCACCACAATCCAGATTCTTTTGGGGAGTTACCTGTACAGTAACCATACCAGGAAGTACTTAATTTATTAAGCTACTGCTTTTCTTAATATCAGTGGAGATATTTACTGATAAACAGCTACCTACACAGCATGTTTATGTCGTTCCTAAATGAGCTTTTATCTCTCTCCCCTCACCACAAATCAGATTCTTCTGAGGAGTTCCCAGTACATTATCCTTTCCCCTGTGTAATTACCTTAACAAGCTCCAGCTGTTTTTATTCTCAGAAGGTTTACTCCCTGATATACAGCTGCCTACCCCCTTCGTAAGTGCAGGTCCTAAATGCTCTTTTTTCTCTGTTCCCTCACCACAATCCAGATTCTTTTGGGGAGTTACCAGTACAGTAACCATACCAGGAAGTACTTAATTTATTAAGCTACTGCTTTTCTTAACCTCAGTGGAGATATTTACTGATAAACCGCTACCTACGCAGAAAGTTCATGTCGTTCCTAAATGAGCTTTTATCTCTCTCCCCTCACCACAAATCAGAATCTTCTCAGGAGTTGCCAGTACATTATCATTTCCCCTGTGTAATTACCTTAACAAGCTCCAGCTGTTTTTATTCTCAGAAGGTTTACTCCCTGATATGCAGCTGCCTACCCCCTTCGTAAGTGCAGGTCCTAAATGAGCTTTTTTCTCTCTTCCCTCACCACAATCCAGATTCTTTTGGGGAGTTACCAGTACAGTATCCATACCAGGAAGTACTTAATTTATTAAGCTACTGCTTTTCTTAATCTCAGTGGAGATATTTACTGATAAAGAGCTACCTACGCAGCATGTTCATGTCGTTCCTAAATGAGCTTTTATCTCTCTCCCCTCACCACAAATCAGATTCTTCTGAGGAGTTCCCAGTACATTATCCTATCCCCAGTGTAATTCCCTTAACAAGCTCCAGCTGTTTTTATTCTCAGAAGGTTTACTCCCTGATATACAGCTGCCAACCCCCTCCGTAAGTGCAGGTCCTAAATGAGCTTTTTTCTCTGTTCCCTCACCACAATCCAGATTCTTTTGGGGAGTTACCAGTACAGTAACCATACCAGGAAGTACTTAATTTATTAAGCTACTGCTTTTCTTAATCTCAGTGGAGATATTTACTGATAAACAGCTGCCTACGCAGCATGTTCATGTCGTTCCTAAATGAGCTTTTATCTCTCTCCCCTCACCACAAATCATATTCTTCTGAGGAGGTCCCAGTACATTATCCTTTCCACTGTGTAATTACCTTAACAAGCTCCAGCTGTTTTTATTCTCAGAAGGTTTACTCCCTGATATACAACTGCCTACCCCCTTCGTAAGTGCAGGTCCAAAAGGAGCTTTTTTCTCTGTTCCCTCACCACAATCCAGATTCTTTTGGGGAGTTACCAGAAGAGTAACCATACCAGGAAGTACTTAATTTATTAAGCTACTGCTTTTCTTAATTTCAGTGGAGATATTTACTGATAAACCGCTACCTACGCAGCATATTCATGTCGTTCCTAAATGAGCTTTTATCTCTCTCCACTCATCACAAATCAGATTCTTCTGAGGAGTACCCAGTACATTATCCTTTCCCCTGTGTAATTACCTTAACAAGCTCCAGCTGTTTTTATTCTCAGAAGGTTTACTCCCTGATATACATCTGCCTACACCCTTCGTAAGTGCAGGTCACAAATGAACTTTTTTCTCTGTTCCCTCACCACAATCCAGATTCTTTTGGGGAGGTACCAGTACAGTAACCATACCAGGAAATACTTAATTTATTAAGCTACTGCTTTTCTTAATCTCAGTGGAGATATTTACCGATAAACACCTACCTACGCAGCATGTTCATGTCGTTCCTAAATGTGCATTTATCTCTCTCCCCTCACCACAAATCAGATTCTTCTGAGGAGTTTCCAGTACATTATCATTACCCCTGTGTAATTACCTTAACAAGCTCCAGCTGTTTTTATTCTCAGAAAGTTTACTCCCTGATATACAGCTGCCTACCCCTTCGTAAGCGCAGGTCCTAAATGAGATTTTTTCTCTGTTCCCTCACCAAAATCCAGATTCTTTTGGGGTGTTACCAGTACAGTATCCATACCAGGAAGTACTTAATTTATTATGCTACTGCTTTTCTTAATCTCAGTGGAGATATTTACTGATAAACAGCTACCTACGCAGCATGTTCATGTCGTTCCTAAATGAGCTTTTATCTGTCTCCACTCACCACAAATCAGATTCTTCTGAGGAGTTCTCAGTACATTATCCTTTCCCCTGTGTAATTACCTTAACAAGCTCCAGCTGTTTTTATTCCCAGAAGTGATACTCCCTGATATACACCTGCCTACCCCCTTCGTAAGTGCAGGTCCTAAATGAGCTTTTTTCTCTCTTCCCTCACAACAATCCAGATTCTTTTGGGGAGTTACCAGTACAGTAACCATACCAGGAAGTACTTAATTTATTAAGCTACTGCTTTCTTAATCTCAGTGGAGATATTTAATGATAAACAGCTACGTACGCAGCATGTTCATGACGTTACTAAATGAGCTTTTATCTCTCTCCCCTCACCACAAATCAGATTCTTCTCAGGAGTTTCCAGTACATTATCCTTTCCCCTGTGTAATTACCTTAACAAGCTCCAGCTGTTTTTATTCTCAGAAGGTTTACTCCCTGATATACAGCTGCCTACCCCCTTCGTAAGTGCAGGTCCTAAATGAGCTTTTTTCTCTGTTCCCTCACCACAATCCAGATTCTTTTGGTGAGTTACCAGTACAGTAACCATACCAGGAAGTACTTAATTTATTAAGCTACTGCTTTTCTTAATCTCAGTGGAGATATTTACTGATAAACAGCTATCTACGCAGCATGTTCATGTCATTCCTAAATGCGCTTTTATCTCTCTCCCCTCACCAAAAATCAGATTCCCTGAGGAGTTCCCAGTACATTATCCTTACCCCTGTGTAATTACCTTAACAAGCTCCAGCTGTTCTTATTCTCAGAAAGTTTACTCCCTGATATACAGCTGCCTACCCCCTTCGTAAGTGCAGGTCCTAAATGAGCTTTTTTCTCTGTTCCCTCACCACAGTCCAGATTCTTTTGGGGAGTTCCCAGTACATTATCCTTTCCCCTGTGTAATTACCTTAACAAGCTCCAGCTGTTTTTATTCTCAGAAGCTTTACTCCCTGATATACAGCTGCCTACCCCCTCCGTAAGTGCAGGTCCTAAATGAGCTTTTTTCTCTGTTCCCTCACGACAATCCAGATTCTTTTGGGGAGTTACCAGTACAGTAACCATACCAGGAAGTACTTAATTTTTTAAGCTACTGCTTTTCTTAATCTCAGTGGAGATATTTACTGATAAACAGCTGCCTACGCAGCATGTTCATGTCGTTCCTAAATGAGCTTTTATCTCTCTCCCCTCACCACAAATCATATTCTTCTGAGGAGGTCCCAGTACATTATCCTTTCCACTGTGTAATTACCTTAACAAGCTCCAGCTGTTTTTATTCTCAGAAGTTTTACTCCCGGATATACAGCTGCCTATCCCCTTCGTAAGTGCAGGTCCTAAATGAGCTTTTTTCTCTGTTCCCTCACCACAATCCAGATTCTATTGGGGAGTTACCAGTACAGTAACCATACCAGGAAGTACTTAATTTATTAAGCTACTGCTTTTCTTAATCTCAGTGGAGATATTTACTGATAAACAGCTACCTACGCAGCATGTTCATGTCGTTCCTAAATGAGCTTTTATCTCTCTCCCCTCACCACAAATCAGATTCTTCTGAGGAGTTCCCAGTACATTACCCTTTCCCCTGTGTAATTACCTTAACAAGCTCCAGCTGTTTTTATTCTCAGAAGGTTTACTCCCTGATATACAGCTGCCTACCCCCTTCGTAAGTGCAGGTCACAAATGAACTTTTTTCTCTGTTCCCTCACCACAATCCAGATTCTTTTGGGGAGGTACCAGTGCAGTAACCATACCAGGAAATACTTAATTTATTAAGCTACTGCTTTTCTTAATCTCAGTGGAGATATTTACCGATAAACACCTACCTACGCAGCATGTTCATGTCGTTCCTAAATGAGCTTTTATCTCTCTCCCCTCACCACAAATCAGATTCTTCTGAGGAGTTTCCAGTACATTATCATTACCCCTGTGTAATTACCTTAAGAAGCTCCAGCTGTTTTTATTCTCAGAAAGTTTACTCCCTGATATACAGCTGCCTACCCCCTTCGTAAGTGCAGGTCCTAAATGAGCTTTTTTCTCTGTTCCCTCACCACAGTCCAGATTCTTTTGGGGAGTTCCCAGTACATTATCCTTTCCCCTGTGTAATTACCTTAACAAGCTCCAGCTGTTTTTATTCTCAGAAGCTTTACTCCCTGATATACAGCTGCCTACCCCCTTGGTAAGTGCAGGTCCTAAATGAGCTTTTTTCTCTGTTCCGTCACCACAATCCAGATTCTTTTGGGGAGTTACCTGTACAGTAACCATACCAGGAAGTACTTAATTTATTAAGCTACTGCTTTTCTTAATATCAGTGGAGATATTTACTGATAAACAGCTACCTACACAGCATGTTTATGTCGTTCCTAAATGACCTTTTATCTCTCTCCCTTCATCACAAATCAGATTCTTCTGAGGAGTTCCCAGTACATTATCCTTTCCCCTGTGTAATTACCTTAACAAGCTCCAGCTGTTTTTATTCTCAGAAGGTTTACTCCCTGATATACAGCTGCCTACCCCCTTCGTAAGTGCAGGTCCTAAATGCTCTTTTTTCTCTGTTCCCTCACCACAATCCAGATTCTTTTGGGGAGTTACCAGTACAGTAACCATACCAGGAAGTACTTAATTTATTAAGCTACTGCTTTTCTTAACCTCAGTGGAGATATTTACTGATAAACCGCTACCGACGCAGCATGTTCATGTCGTTCCTAAATAAGCTATTATCTCTCTCCCCTCACCACAAATAAGAATCTTCTGAGGTGTTCCCAGTACATTATCCTTTCCCCTGTGTAATTACCTTAACAAGCTCAAGCTGTTTTTATTCTCAGAAGGTTTACTCCCTGATATACAGCTGCCTACCACCTTCGTAAGTGCAGGTCCTAAATGAGCTTTTTTCTCTGTTCCCTCACCACAATCCAGATTCTTTTGGGGTGTTCCCAGTACAGTAACCATACCAGGAAGTACTTAATTTATTAAGCTACTGCTTTTCTTAATCTCAGTGGAGATATTTACTGATAAACAGCTACCTACGCAGCATGTTCATGTCGTTCCTAAATGAGCTTTTATCTCTCTCCCCTCACCACAAATCAGATTCTTCTGAGGAGGTCCCAGTACATTATCCTGTCCCCTGTGTAATTACCTTAACAAGCTACAGTTGTTTTTATTCTCAGAAGGTTTACTCCCTGATATACAGCTGCCTACCCCCTTCGTAAGTGCAGGTCTTAAATGCTCTTTTTTCTCTGTTCCCTCACCACAATCCAGATCCTTTTGGGGAGTTACCAGTACAGTATCCATACCAGGAAGTACTTAATTTATTAAGCTACTGCTTTTCTTAATCTCAGTGGAGATATTTACTGATAAACAGCTACCTACGCAGCATGTTCATGTCGTTCCTAAATGAGCTTTTATCTCTCTCCCCTCACCACAAATCAGACTCTTCTGAGGAGTTCCCAGTACATTATCCTTTCCCCTGTGTAATTACCTTAACAAGCTCCAGCTGTTTTTATTCTCAGAAGGTTTACTCCCTGATATACAGCTGCCTACCCCCTTCGTAAGTGCAGGTCACAAATGAACTTTTTTCTCTGTTCCCTCACCACAATCCAGATTCTTTTGGGGAGTTACCAGTACAGTAACCATACCAGGAAGTACTTAATTTATTAAGCTACTGCTTTTCTTAACCTCAGTGGAGATATTTACTGATAAACCGCTACCTACGCAGCATGTTCATGTCGTTCCTAAATGAGCTATTATCTCTCTCCCCTCACCACAAATCAGATTCTTCTGAGGAGTTTCCAGTACATTATCATTACCCCTGTGTAATTACCTTAAGAAGCTCCAGCTGTTTTTATTCTCAGAAAGTTTACTCCCTGATATACAGCTGCCTACCCCCTTCGTAAGTGCAGGTCCTAAATGAGCTTTTTTCTTTGTTCCCTCACCACAGTCCAGATTCTTTTGGGGAGTTACCAGTACAGTAACCATACCAGGAAGTACTTAATTTATTAAGCTACTGCTTTTCTTAACCTCAGTGGAGATATTTACTGATAAACCGCTACCTACGCAGCATGTTCATGTCGTTCCTAAATGAGCTTTTATCTCTCTCCCCTCACCACAAATCAGATTCTTCTGAGGAGTTTCCAGTACATTATCATTACCCCTGTGTAATTACCTTAAGAAACTCCAGCTGTTTTTATTCTCAGAAAGTTTACTCCCTGATATACAGCTGCCTACCCCCTTCGTAAGTGCAGGTCCTAAATGAGCTTTTTTCTCTGTTCCCTCACCACAGTCCAGATTCTTTTGGGGAGTTCCCAGTACATTATCCTTTCCCCTGTGTAATTACCTTAACAAGCTCCAGCTGTTTTTATTCTCAGAAGCTTTACTCCCTGATATACAGCTGCCTACCCCCTTGGTAAGTGCAGGTCCTAAATGAGCTTTTTTCTCTGTTCCGTCACCACAATCCAGATTCTTTTGGGGAGTTACCTGTACAGTAACCATACCAGGAAGTACTTAATTTATTAAGCTACTGCTTTTCTTAATATCAGTGGAGATATTTACTGATAAACAGCTACCTACACAGCATGTTTATGTCGTTCCTAAATGAGCTTTTATCTCTCTCCCCTCACCACAAATCAGATTCTTCTGAAGAGTTCCCAGTACATTATCCTTTCCCCTGTGTAATTACCTTAACAAGATCCAGCTGTTTTTATTCTCAGAACGTTTACTCCCTGATATACAGCTGCCTACCCCCTTCGTAAGTGCAGGTCCTAAATGCTCTTTTTTCTCTGTTCCCTCACCACAATATAGATTCTTTTGGGGAGTTACCAGTACAGTAACCATACCAGGAAGTACTTAATTTATTAAGCTACTGCTTTTCTTAACCTCAGTGGAGATATTTACTGATAAACCGCTACCTACGCAGCATGTTCATGTCGTTCCTAAATGAGCTATTATCTCTCTCACCTCACCACAAATAAGAATCTTCTGAGGTGTTCCCAGTACATTATCCTTTCCCCTGTGTAATTACCTTAACAAGCTCAAGCTGTTTTTATTCTCAGAAGGTTTACTCCCTGATATACAGCTGCCTACCACCTTCGTAAGTGCAGGTCCTAAATGAGCTTTTTTCTCTGTTCCCTCACCACAATCCAGATTCTTTTGGGGTGTTCCCAGTACAGTAAACATACCAGGAAGTACTTAATTTATTAAGCTACTGCTTTTCTTAATCTCAGTGGAGATATTTACTGATAAACAGCTACCTACGCAGCATGTTCATGTCGTTCCTAAATGAGCTTTTATCTCTCTCCCCTCACCACAAATCAGATTCTTCTGAGGAGGTCCCAGTACATTATCCTGTCCCCTGTGTAATTACCTTAACAAGCTACAGCTGTTTTTATTCTCAGAAGGTTTACTCCCTGATGTACAGCTGCCTACCCCCTTCGTAAGTGCAGGTCTTAAATGCTCTTTTTTCTCTGTTCCCTCACCACAATCCAGATCCTTTTGGGGAGTTACCAGTACAGTATCCATACCAGGAAGTACTTAATTTATTAAGCTACTGCTTTTCTTAATCTCAGTGGAGATATTTACTGATAAACAGCTACCTACGCAGCATGTTCATGTCGTTCCTAAATGAGCTTTTATCTCTCTCCCCTCACCACAAATCAGATTCTTCTGAGGAGTTCCCAGTACATTATCCTTTCCCCTGTGTAATTACCTTCACAAGCTCCAGCTGTTTTTATTCTCAGAAGGTTTACTCCCTGATATACAGCTGCCTACCCCCTTCGTAAGTGCAGGTCACAAATGAACTTTTTTCTCTGTTCCCTCACCACAATCCAGATTCTTTTGGGGAGGTACCAGTACAGTAACCATACCAGGAAATACTTAATTTATTAAGCTACTGCTTTTCTTAATCTCAGTGGAGATATTTACCGATAAACACCTACCTACGCAGCATGTTCATGTCGTTCCTAAATGAGCTTTTATCTCTCTCCCCTCACCACAAATCAGATTCTTCTGAGGAGTTTCCAGTACATTATCATTACCCCTGTGTAATTACCTTAACAAGCTCCAGCTGTTTTTATTCTCAGAAAGTTTACTCCCTGATATACAGCTGCCTACCCCCTTCGTAAGTGCAGGTCCTAAATGAGCTTTTTTCTCTGTTCCCTCACCACAGTCCAGATTCTTTTGGGGAGTTCCCAGTACATTATCCTTTCCCCTGTGTAATTACCTTAACAAGCTCCAGCTGTTTTTATTCTCAGAAGCTTTACTCCCTGATATACAGCTGCCTACCCCCTTGGTAAGTGCAGGTCCTAAATGAGCTTTTTTCTCTGTTCCGTCACCACAATCCAGATTCTTTTGCGGAGTTACCTGTACAGTAACCATACCAGGAAGTACTTAATTTATTAAGCTACTGCTTTTCTTAATATCAGTGGAGATATTTACTGATAAACAGCTACCTACACAGCATGTTTATGTCGTTCCTAAATGAGCTTTTATCTCTCTCCCCTCACCACAAATCAGTTTCTTCTGAGGAGTTCCCAGTACATTATCCTTTCCCCTGTGTAATTACCTTAACAAGCTCCAGCTGTTTTTATTCTCAGAAGGTTTACTCCCTGATATACAGCTGCCTACCCCCTTCGTAAGTGCAGGTCCTAAATGCTCTTTTTTCTTTGTTCCCTCACCACAATCCAGATTCTTTTGGGGAGTTACCAGTACAGTAACCATACCAGGAAGTACTTAATTTATTAAGCTACTGCTTTTCTTAACCTCAGTGGAGATATTTACTGATAAACCGCTACCTACGCAGCATGTTCATGTCGTTCCTAAATGAGCTATTATCTCTCTCCCCTCACCACAAATAAGAATCTTCTGAGGTGTTCCCAGTACATTATCCTTTCCCCTGTGTAATTACCTTAACAAGCTCAAGCTGTTTTTATTCTCAGAAAGTTTACTCCCTGATATACAGCTGCCTACCACCTTCGTAAGTGCAGGTCCTAAATGAGCTTTTTTCTCTGTTCCCTCAACACAATCCAGATTCTTTTGGGGTGTTCCCAGTACAGTAACCATACCATGAAGTACTTAATTTATTAAGCTACTGCTTTTCTTAATCTCAGTGGAGATATTTACTGATAAACAGCTACCTACGCAGCATGTTCATGTCGTTCCTAAATGAGCTTTTATCTCTCTCCCCTCACCACAAATCAGATTCTTCTGAGGAAGTCCCAGTACATTATCCTGTCCCCTGTGTAATTACCTTAACAAGCTACAGCTGTTTTTATTCTCAGAAGGTTTACTCCCTGATATACAGCTGCCTACCCCCTTCGTAAGTGCAGGTCTTAAATGCTCTTTTTTCTCTGTTCCCTCACCACAATCCAGATCCTTTTGGGGAGTTACCAGTACAGTATCCATACCAGGAAGTACTTAATTTATTAAGCTACTGCTTTTCTTAATCTCAGTGGAGATATTTACTGATAAACAGCTATGTATGCAGCATGTTCATGTCGTTCTTAAATGAGCTTTTATCTCTCTCCCCTCACCACAAATCAGATTCTTCTGAGGAGTTCCCAGTACATTATCCTTTCCCTTGTGTAATTACCTTAACAAGCTCCAGCTGTTTTTATTCTCAGAAGGTTTACTCCCTGATATATAGCTGCCTAACCCCTTCGTAAGAGCAGGTCATAAATGAGCTTTTTTCTCTGTTCCCTCAACACAATCCAGATTCTTTTGGGGAGTTACCAGTACAGTAAACATACCAGGAACTACTTAATTTATTAAGCTACTACTTTTCTTAATCTCAGTGGAGATATTTACTGATAAACAGCTACCTACGCAGCATGTTCATGTCGTTCCTAAATGAGCTTTTATCTCTCTCCCCTCACCACAAATCAGATTCTTCTGAGGAGTTCCCAGTACATTATCCTTTCCCCTGTGTAATTACCTTAACAAGCTCCAGCTGTTTTTATTCTCCGAAGTTTACTCCCTGATATACAGCTGCCTACACCCTTCGTAAGTGTAGATCCTAAATGAGCTTTTTTCTCTGTTCCGTCACCACAATCCAGATTATTTTGGGGAGTTACCAGTACAGTATCCTTACCAGGAAGTACTTAATTTATTAAGCTACTGCTTTTCATAATCTCAGTGGAGATATTTACTGATTAACAGCTACGTATGCAGCATGTTCATGTCGTTCCTAAATGAGCTTTTATCTCTCTCCCCTCACCACAAATCAGATTCTTCTGAGGAGTTCCCAGTACATTATCCTTTCCACTGTGTAATTACCTTAACAAGCTCCAGCTGTTTTAATTCTCAGAATGTTTACTCCCTGATATACAGCTGCCTAACCCCTTCGTAAGTGCAGGTCCTAAATGAGCTTTTTTCTCTGTTCCCTCACCACAATCCAGATTCTTTTGGTGAGTTACCAGTACAGTTACCATACCAGGAAGTACTTAATTTATTAAGCTACTGCTTTTCTTAATTTCAGTGGAGATATTTACTGATAAACAGCTACCTACGCAGCATGTTCATGTCGTTCCTAAATGCGCTTTTATCTCTCTCCCCTCACCACAAATCAGACTCTTCTGAGGAGTTCCCAGTACATTATGCTTATCCCTGTGTAATTACCTTAACAAGCTCCAGCTGTTTTTATTCTCAGAAAGTTTACTCCCTGATATACAGCTGCCTGCCCCCTTCGTAAGTGCAGGTCCTAAATGAGCTTTTTTCTCTGTTCCGTCACCACAGTCCAGATTCTTTTGGGGAGTTCCCAGTACATTATCCTTTTTCCTGTGTAATTACCTTAACAAGCTCCAGCTGTTTTTATTCTCAGAAGGTTTACTCCCTGATATACAGCTGCCTACCCCCTTGGTAAGAGCAGGTCCTAAATGAGCTTTTTTCTATGTTCCCTCACCACAATCCAGATTCTTTTGGTGAGTTACCAGTACAGTAACCATACCAGGAAGTACTTAATTTATTAAGCTACTGCTTTTCTTAATATCATTGGAGATATTTACTCATAAACAGCTACCTACGCAGCATGTTCATGTCGTTCATAAATGAGCTTTTATCTCTCTCCCCTCACCACAAATCAGATTCTTCTGAGGAGGTCCCAGTACATTATCCTGTCCCCTGTGTAATTACCTTAACAAGCTCCAGCTGTTTTTATTCTCAGAAGGTTTACTCCCTGATATACAGCTGCCTACCCCCTTCGTAAGTGCAGGTCTTAAATGCTCTTTTTTCTCTGTTCCCTCACCACAATCCAGATCCTTTTGGGGAGTTACCAGTACAGTATCCATACCAGGAAGTACTTAATTTATTAAGCTACTGCTTTTCTTAATCTCAGTGGAGATATTTACTGATAAACAGCTATGTATGCAGCATGTTCATGTCGTTCTTAAATGAGCTTTTATCTCTCTCCCCTCACCACAAATCAGATTCTTCTGAGGAGTTCCCAGTACATTATCCTTTCCCCTGTGTAATTGCCTTTATATGCTCCAGCTGTTTTTATTCTCAGACGGTTTACTCCCTGATATACAACTGTCTACCCCCTTCGTAAGTGCAGGTCCTAAATGAGCTTTTTTCTCTGTTCCCTCACCACAATCCAGATTCTTTTGGGGAGTTACCAGTACAGTAACCATACCAGGAAGTACTTAATTTATTAAGCTACTGCTTTTCTTAATCTTAGTGGAGATATTTACTGAAAAACAGCTACCTACGCAGCATGTTCATGTCGTTCCTAAATGAGCTGTTATCTCTCTCCCCTCACCACAAATAAGATTCTTCTGAGGAGTTCAAAGTACATTATTCTTTCCCCTGTGTAATTACCTTCATAAGCTCCAGCTGTTTTTATTCTCAGAAGTTTTACTCCCTGATATACAGCTGCCTATCCCCTTCGTAAGTGCAGGTCCTAAATGAGCTTTTTTCTCTGTTCCCTCACCACAATCCAGATTCTTTTGGGGAGTTACCAGTACAGTAACCATACCAGGAAGTACTTAATTTATTAAGCTACTGCTTTTCTTAATCTCAGGGGAGATATTTACTGATAAACAGCTACCTACGCAGCATGTTCATGTCGTTCCTAAATGAGCTTTTATCTCTCTCCCCTCACCACAAATCAGATTCTTCTGAGGAGTACCAGTACATTATCCTTTCCCCTGTGTAATTACCTTAACAAGCTCCAGCTTTTTTATTCTCAGAAGGTTTACTCCCTGATATACAGCTGCCTACCCCCTTCGTAAGTGCAGGTCCTAAATGACTTTTTTCTCTGTTCCCTCACCACAATCCAGATTCTTTTGGGAGTACCAGTACAGTAACCATACCAGAAAGTACTTAATTTATTAAGCTACTGCTTTTCTTAATCTCAGTGGAGATATTTACTGATAAACAGCTACCTACGCAGCATGTTCATGTCGTTCCTAAATGAGCTTTTATCTCTCTCCCCTCACCACAAATCAGATTCTTCTGAGGAGTTCCCAGTACATTATCCTTTCCACTGTGTAATTACCTTAACAAGCTCCAGCTGTTTTAATTCTCAGAATGTTTACTCCCTGATATACAGCTGCCTACCCCTTCGTAAGTGCAGGTCCTAAATGAGCTTTTTTCTCTGTTCCCTCACCACAATCCAGATTCTTTTCGGGAGTTACCAGTACAGTATCCATACCAGGAAGTACTTAATTTATTAAGCTACGGCTTTTCTTAATCTCAGTGGAGATATTTACTGATAAACAGCTATGTATGCAGCATGTTCATGTCGTTCTAAATGAGCTTTTATCTCTCTCCCCTCACCACAAATCAGATTCTTCTGAGGAGTTCCCAGTACATTATCCTTTCCCTTGTGTAATTACCTTAACAAGCTCCAGCTGTTTTTATTCTCAGAAGGTTTACTCCCTGATATACAGCTGCCTACCCCTTCGTAAGTGCAGGTCCTAAATGAGCTTTTTTCTCTGTTCCCTCACCACAATCCAGATTGTTTTGGGGAGTTACCAGTACAGTAACCATACCAGGATCTACTTAATTTATTAAGCTACTGCTTTTCTTAATCTCAGTGGAGATATTTACTGATAAACAGCTACCTACGCAGCATGTTCATGTCGTTCCTAAATGAGCTTTTATCTCTCTCCCCTCACCACAAATCAGATTCTTCTGAGGAGTTCCCAGTACATTATCCTTTCCCCTGTGTAATTACCTTAACAAGCTCCAGCTGTTTTTATTCTCGAAGTTTACTCCCTGATATACAGCTGCCTACACCCTTCGTAAGTGTAGGTCCTAAATGAGCTTTTTTCTCTGTTCCTCACCACAATCCAGATTATTTTGGGGAGTTACCAGTACAGTATCCTTACCAGGAAGTACTTAATTTATTAAGCTACTGCTTTTCTTAATCTCAGTGGAGATATTTACTGATAAACAGCTACGTATGCAGCATGTTCATGTCGTTCCTAAATGAGCTTTTATCTCTCTCCCCTCACCACAAATCAGATTCTTCTGAGGAGTTCCCAGTACATTATCCTTTCCACTGTGTAATTACCTTAACAAGCTCCAGCTGTTTTAATTCTCAGAATGTTTACTCCCTGATATACAGCTGCCTACCCCTTCGTAAGTGCAGGTCCTAAATGAGCTTTTTTCTCTGTTCCCTCACCACAATCCAGATTCTTTTGGGGAGTTACCAGTACAGTTACCATACCAGGAAGTACTTAATTTATTAAGCTACTGCTTTTCTTAATCTCAGTGGAGATATTTACTGATAAACAGCTACCTACGCAGCATGTTCATGTCGTTCCTAAATGAGCTTTTATCTCTCTCCCCTCACCACAAATAAGATTCTTCTGAGGAGTTCAAAGTACATTATTCTTTCCCCTGAGTAATTACCTTTATAAGCTCCAGCTGTTTTTATTCTCAGAAGTTTTACTCCCTGATATACAGCTGCCTATCCCCTTCGTAAGTGCAGGTCCTAAATGAGCTTTTTTCTCTGTTCCCTCACCACAATCCAGATTCTTTTGGGGAGTTACCAGTACAGTAACCATACCAGGAAGTACTTAATTTATTAAGCTACTGCTTTTCTTAATCTCAGGGGAGATATTTACTGATAAACAGCTACCTATGCAGCATGTTCATGTCGTTCCTAAATGAGCTTTTATCTCTCTCCCCTCACCACAAATCAGATTCTTCTGAGGAGTCCCCAGTACATTATCCTTTCCCCTGTGTAATTACCTTAACAAACTCCAGCTGTTTTTATTCTCAGAAGGTTTACTCCCTGATATACAGCTGCCTACCCCTTCGTAAGTGCAGGTCCTAAATGAGCTTTTTTCTCTGTTCCCTCACCACAATCCAGATTCTTTTGGGGAGGTTACCAGTACAGTAACCATACCAGGAAGTACTTAATTTATTAAGCTACTGCTTTTCTTAATCTCAGTGGAGATATTTACTGATAAACAGCTACCTACGCAGCATGTTCATGTCATTCCTAAATGCGCTTTTATCTCTCTCCCCTCACCACAAATCAGATTCTTCTGAGGAGTTCCCAGTACATTATCCTTACCCCTGTGTAATTACCTTAACAAGCTCCAGCTGTTTTTATTCTCAGAAGGTTTACTCCCTGATATACAGCTGCCTACCCCCTTCGTAAGTGCAGGTCCTAAATGAGTTTTTTTCTCTGTTCCCTCCCCACATCCAGATTCTTTTGGGGAGTTCCCAGTACATTATCCTTTCCCCTGTGTAATTACCTTAACAAGCTCCAGCTGTTTTTATTCTCAGAAGGTTTACTCCCTGATATACAGCTGCCTACCCCTTCGTAAGTGCAGGTCCTAAATGAGCTTTTTTCTCTGTTCCCTCACCACAATCCAGATTGTTTTGGGGAGTTCCCAGTACAGTATCCATACCAGGAAGTACTTAATTTATTAAGCTACTGCTTTTCTTAATCTCAGTGGAGATATTTACTGATAAACAGCTATGTATGCAGCATTTTCATGTCGTTCCTAAATGAGCTTTTATCTCTCTCCCCTCACCACAAATCAGATTCTTCTGAGGAGTTCCCAGTACATTATCCTTTCCCTGTGTAATTACCTTAACAAGCTCCAGCTGTTTTTATTCTCAGAAGGTTTACTCCCTGATATACAGCTGCCTACCCCTTCGTAAGTGCAGGTCCTAAATGAGCTTTTTTCTCTGTTCCCTCACCACAATCCAGATTCTTTTGGGGAGTTACCAGTACAGTAACCATACCAGGAAGTACTTAATTTATTAAGCTACTGCTTTTCTTAATCTCAGTGGAGATATTACTGATAAACAGCTACTACGCAGCATGTTCATGTCGTTCCTAAATGAGCTTTTATCTCTCTCCCCTCACCACAAATCAGATTCTTCTGAGGAGTTCCCAGTACATTATCCTTTCCCCTGTGTAATTACCTTAACAAGCTCCAGCTGTTTTTATTCTCAGAAGGTTTACTCCCTGATATACAGCTGCCTACCCCCTTCGTAAGTGCAGGTCCTAAATGAGCTTTTTCTCTGTTCCCTCACCACAATCCAGATTCTTTTGGGGAGTTACCAGTACAGTAACCATACCAGGAAATACTTAATTTATTAAGCTACTGCTTTTCTTAATCTCAGTGGAGATATTTACTGATAAACAGCTACGTACGCAGCATGTTCATGTCGTTCCTAAATGAGCTTTTTATCTCTCTCTCCCCTCACCACAAATCAGATTCTTCTGAGGAGTTACCAGTACATTACCATTCCTGTGTAATTTATTAAGCTCCAGCTTTTTTATTCTCAGAGATATTTACTCCCTGATAAACAGCTGTACCCCCTTCGTAAGTGCAGGTCCTAAATGAGCTTTTTTCTCTCCCTCACCACAAATCCAGATTCTTTTGGGGAGTTCCCAGTACATTATCCTTTCCCCTGTGTAATTACCTTAACAAGCTCCAGCTGTTTTTATTCTCAGAAGGTTTACTCCCTGATATACAGCTGCCTACCCCCTTCGTAAGTGCAGGTCCTAAATGAGCTTTATTCTCTGTTCCCTCACCACAATCCAGATTCTTTTGGGGAGTTACCAGTACAGTAACCATACCAGGAAGTACTTAATTTATTAAGCTACTGCTTTCTTAATCTCAGTGGAGATATTTACTGATAAACAGCTACCTACACAGCATGTTCATGTCGTTCCTAAATGAGCTTTTATCTCTCTCCCCTCACCACAAATCAGATTCTTCTGAGGAGTTCCCAGTACATTATCCTTTCCCCTGTGTAATTACCTTAACAAGCTCCAGCTGTTTTTATTCTCGAAGTTTACTCCCTGATATACAGCTGCCTACACCCTTCGTAAGTGTAGGTCCTAAATGAGCTTTTTTCTCTGTTCCCTCACCACAATCCAGATTTTTGGGGAGTTACCAGTACAGTATCCATACCAGGAAGTACTTAATTTATTAAGCTACTGCTTTTCTTAATCTCAGTGGAGATATTTACTGATAAACAGCTACGTATGCAGCATGTTCATGTCGTTCCTAAATGAGCTTTTATCTCTCTCCCCTCACCACAAATCAGATTCTTCTGAGGAGTTCCCAGTACATTATCCTTTCCCTGTGTAATTACCTTAACAAGCTCCAGCTGTTTTTATTCTCAGAATGTTTACTCCCTGATATACAGCTGCCTACCCCTTCGTAAGTGCAGGTCCTAAATGAGCTTTTTTCTCTGTTCCCTCACCACAATCCAGATTCTTTTGGGGAGTTACCAGTACAGTAACCATACCAGGAAGTACTTAATTTATTAAGCTACTGCTTTTCTTAATCTCAGTGGAGATATTTACTGATAAACAGCTACCTACGCAGCATGTTCATGTCGTTCCTAAATGAGCTTTTATCTCTCTCCCCTCACCACAAATCAGATTCTTCTGAGGAGTTCCCAGTACATTATCCTTCCCCTGTGTAATTACCTTAACAAGCTCCAGCTGTTTTTATTCTCAGAAGGTTTACTCCCTGATATACAGCTGCCTACCCCCTTCGTAAGTGCAGGTCTAAATGAGCTTTTTTCTCTGTTCCCTCACCACAATCCAGATTCTTTTGGGGAGTTACCAGTACAGTATCCATACCAGGAAGTACTTAATTTATTAAGCTACTGCTTTTCTTAATCTCAGTGGAGATATTTACTGATAAACAGCTACCTACGCAGCATGTTCATGTCGTTCCTAAATGAGCTTTTATCTCTCTCCCCTCACCACAAATCAGATTCTTCTGAGGAGTTCCCAGTACATTATCCTTTCCCTGTGTAATTACCTTAACAAGTTCCAGCTGTTTTTATTCTCAGAAGGTTTACTCCCTGATATACAGCTGCCTACCCCTTCGTAAGTGCAGGTCTAAATGAGCTTTTTTCTCTGTTCCCTCACCACAATCCAGATTCTTTTGGGGAGTTACCAGTACAGTAACCATACCAGGAACTACTTAATTTATTAAGCTACTGCTTTTCTTAATCTCAGTGGAGATATTTACTGATAAACAGCTACCTACGCAGCATGTTCATGTCGTTCCTAAATGAGCTTTTATCTCTCTCCCCTCACCACAAATCAGATTCTTCTGAGGAGTTCCCAGTACATTATCCTTTCCCCTGTGTAATTACCTTAACAAGCTCCAGCTGTTTTTATTCTCAGAAGTTTACTCCCTGATATACAGCTGCCTACCCCTTCGTAAGTGCAGATCCTAAATGAGCTTTTTCTCTGTTCCCTCACCACAATCCAGATTCTTTTGGGGAGTTACCAGTACAGTATCCTTACCAGGAAGTACTTAATTTATTAAGCTACTGCTTTTCTTAATCTCAGTGGAGATATTTACTGATAACAGCTACCTACGCAGCATGTTCATGTCGTTCCTAAATGAGCTTTTATCTCTCTCCCCTCACCACAAATCAGATTCTTCTGAGGAGTTCCCAGTACATTATCCTTTCCCTCTGTAATTACCTTAACAACTCCAGCTGTCTTTAATTCTCAGAATGTTTACTCCCTGATATACAGCTGCCTACCCCTTCGTAAGTGCAGGTCCTAAATGAGCTTTTTTCTCTGTTCCCTCACCACAATCCAGATTCTTTTGGGAGTTACCAGTACAGTTACCATACCAGGAAGAACTTAATTTATTAAGCTACTGCTTTTCTTAATTCTCAGTGGAGATATTACTGATAAACAGCTACTACGCAGCATGTTTATGTCGTTCCTAAATGAGCTTTTATCTCTCTCCCCTCACCACAAATCAGATTCTTCTGAGGAGTTCCCAGTACATTATCCTTTCCCTGTGTAATTACCTTAACAAGCTCCAGCTGTTTTTATTCTCAGAAGGTTTACTCCCTGATATACAGCTGCCTACCCCTTCGTAAGTGCAGGTCCTAAATGAGCTTTTTCTCTGTTCCCTCACCACAATCCAGATTCTTTTGGGGAGTTACCAGTACAGTAACCATACCAGGAAGTACTTAATTTATTAAGCTACTGCTTTTCTTAATCTCAGTGGAGATATTTACTGATAAACAGCTACTACGCAGCATGTTCATGTCGTTCCTAAATGAGCTTTTTTCTCTGTTCCCTCACCACAATCCAGATTCTTTTGGGGAGTTACCAGTACAGTAACCATTCCAGGAAGTACGTAATTATTAAGCTACTGCTTTTCTTAATCTCAGTGGAGATATTTACTGATAAACAGCTGTACGCACCATGTTCATGTCGTTCCTAAATGAGCTTTTATTTCTCTCCCCTCACCACAAATCAGATTCTTCTGAGGAGTTCCCAGTACATTATCCTTTCCCCTGTGAATTACCTTAACAAGCTCCAGCTGTTTTTATTCTCAGAAGGTTTACTCCTGATATACAGCTGCCTACCCTTCGTAAGTGCAGGTCCTAAATGAGCTTTTATTCTCTGTTCCCTCACCACAATCCAGATTCTTTTGGGGAGTTCCCAGTACATTACCATACCTGTGTAATTACCTTAACAAGCTAGCTGTTTTTATTCTCAGTGGAGAATTTACTCCCTGATATACAGCTGCCTACCCTTCGTAAGTGCAGGTCCTAAATGAGCTTTTTCTCTCTCCCCTCACCACAAATCCAGATTCTTTGGGAGTTCCCAGTACATTATCCTTTCCCCTGTGTAATTACCTTAACAAGCTCCAGCTGTTTTTATTCTCAGAAGGTTTACTCCCTGATATACAGCTGCCTACCCCCTTCGTAAGTGCAGGTCCTAAATGAGCTTTTTTCTCTGTTCCCTCACCACAATCCAGATTCTTTTGGGAGTTACCAGTACAGTAACCATACCAGGAAGTACTTAATTTATTAAGCTACTGCTTTTCTTAATCTCAGTGGAGATATTTACTGATAAACAGCTACCTACGCAGCATGTTCATGTCGTTCCTAAATGAGCTTTTTCTCTGTTCCCTCACCACAATCCAGATTCTTTTGGGGGTACCAGTACAGTATCCATACCAGGAAGTACTTAACTTATTAAGCTACTGCTTTTCTTAATCTCAGTGGGATACTACTGATAAACAGCTGCCTACCCCCTTCATGTTAATGTCGTTCCTAAATGAGCTTTTATCTCTCTCCCTCACCACAAATCAGATTCTTTCTGAGGAGTTCCCAGTACATTATCCTTTACCTGTGTAATTACCTTAACAAGCTCCACTGTTTTTATTCTCAGAAGGTTTACTCCCTGATATACAGCTGCCTACCCATGTTCGTAAGTGCAGGTCCTAAATGAGCTTTTTCTCTGTTCCCTCACCACAATCCAGATTCTTTTGGGGAGTTACCAGTACAGTATCCATCCCAGGTAATTACTTAATTTATTAAGCTACTGCTTTTTAATCTCAGATATTTACTCCCTGATAAACAGCTGCCTACGCAGCATGTAATGTCGTTCCTAAATGAGCTTTTTCTCTTCCCTCACCACAATCCAGATTCTTTGGGGAGTTACCAGTACAGTACCCCCCAGTGTAATTACTTAATTAAGCTACTGCTTTTCTTAATCTCAGTGGAGATATTTACTGATAAACAGCTGCCTACGCCATGTTCATGTCGTTCCTAAATGAGCTTTTTTCTTGTTCCCTCACCACAATCCAGATTCTTTTGGGGAGTTCCAGTACATTATCCTTTCCCCAGGAAGTACTTAATTTATTAAGCTCCAGCTGTTTTTATTCTCAGAGATATTTACTCCCTGATAAACAGCTACCTACCCTTGTAAGTGCAGGTCCTAAATGAGCTTTTTCTCTGTTCCCTCACCACAATCCAGATTCTTTTGGGGAGTTACCAGTACAGTAACCATACCAGGAAGTACTTAATTTATTAAGCTACTGTTTCTTAATTCTCAGATATTTACTGATAACAGCTGCCTACCCTCGTAAGTGCAGGTTCCTAAATGAGCTTTTATCTCTCTCCCCTCACCACAAATCCAGATTCTTCTGAGGAGTTACCAGTACATTACCTTTCCCCTGTGTAATTACCTTATTAAGCTCCAGCTGTTTTTATTCTCAGAAGTTTACTCCCTGATATACAGCTGCCTACCCTTCGTAAGTGCAGGTCCTAAATGAGCTTTTTTCTCTGTTCCCTCACCACAATCCAGATTCTTTTGGGGAGTTACCAGTACAGTAACCATACCAGGAAGTACTTAATTTATTAAGCTACTGCTTTTCTTAATCTCAGTGGAGATATTTACTGATAAACAGCTACCTACGCAGCATGTTCATGTCGTTCCTAAATGAGCTTTTATCTCTCTCCCCTCACCACAAATCAGATTCTTCTGAGGAGTTCCCAGTACATTATCCTTTCCCTGTGTAATTACCTTAACAAGCTCCAGCTGTTTTTATTCTCAGAAGTTTACTCCCTGATATACAGCTGCCTACCCCTTCGTAAGTGCAGGTCCTAAATGAGCTTTTTTCTCTGTTCCCTCACCACAATCCAGATTCTTTTGGGGAGTTACCAGTACAGTACCATACCAGGAAGTACTTAATTTATTAAGCTACTGCTTTTCTTAATCTCAGTGGAGATATTTACTGATAAACAGCTACTACGCAGCATGTTCATGTCGTTCCTAAATGAGCTTTTATCTCTCTCCCCTCACCACAAATCAGATTCTTCTGAGGAGTTCCCAGTACATTATCCTTTCCCCTGTGTAATTACCTTAACAAGCTCCAGCTGTTTTTATTCTCAGAAGGTTTACTCCCTGATATACAGCTGCCTACCCCTTCGTAAGTGCAGGTCCTAAATGAGCTTTTTTCTCTGTTCCCTCACCACAATCCAGATTCTTTTGGGGAGTTACCAGTACAGTACCATACCAGGAAGTACTTAATTTATTAAGCTACTGCTTTTCTTAATCTCAGTGGAGATATTTACTGATAAACAGCTACCTACGCAGCATGTTCATGTCGTTCCTAAATGAGCTTTTATCTCTCTCCCCTCACCACAAATCAGATTCTTCTGAGGAGTTCCCAGTACATTATCCTTTCCCCTGTGTAATTACCTTAACAAGCTCCAGCTGTTTTTATTCTCAGAAGGTTTACTCCCTGATATACAGCTGCCTACCCCTTCGTAAGTCAGGTCCTAAATGAGCTTTTTTCTCTGTTCCCTCACCACAATCCAGATTCTTTTGGGGAGTTACCAGTACAGTAACCATACCAGGAAGTACTTAATTTATTAAGCTACTGCTTTTCTTAATCTCAGTGGAGATATTTACTGATAAACAGCTACCTACGCAGCATGTTCATGTCGTTCCTAAATGAGCTTTTATCTCTCTCCCCTCACCACAAATCAGATTCTTCTGAGGAGTTCCCAGTACATTATCCTTTCCCCTGTGTAAGTACTTATTTATAAGCTCCAGCTGTTTTTATTCTCAAGAATTTACTCCCTGATATACAGCTGCCTACCCTTCGTAAGTGCAGGTCCTAAATGAGCTTTTTTCTCTGTTCCCTCACCACAATCCAGATTCTTTTGGGGAGTTACCAGTACAGTAACCATACCAGGAAGTACTTAATTTATTAAGCTACTGCTTTTCTTAATCTCAGGGGAGATATTTACTGATAAACAGCTACCTACGCAGCATGTTCATGTCGTTCCTAAATGAGCTTTTATCTCTCTCCCCTCACCACAAATCAGATTCTTCTGAGGAGTTCCCAGTACATTATCCTTTCCCCAGTGTAATTACCTTAATTTATTAAGCTACAGCTTTTTTAATTCTCAGATAGGTTTACTCCCTGATATACAGCTGCCTACCCCTTCGTAAGTGCAGGTCCTAAATGAGCTTTTTTCTCTGTTCCCTCACCACAATCCAGATTCTTTTGAGAGTTACCAGTACAGTACCATACCAGGTAATTACTTAAATTAAGCTACTGCTTTTCTTAATTCTCAGTGGAATATTTACTGATAAACAGCTACCTACGCAGCATGTTCATGTCAGGTCCTAAATGAGCTTTTATCTCTCTCCCCTCACCACAAATCAGATTCTTCTGAGGAGTTCCCAGTACATTATCCATACCTGTGTAATTACCTTAACAAGCTAGCTGTTTTTATTCTCAGAGAATTTACTCCCTGATATACAGCTGCCTACCCTTCGTAAGTCGTCCTAAATGAGCTTTTTCTCTGTTCCCTCACCACAAATCCAGATTCTTTTGGGGAGTTCCCAGTACATTATCCTTTCCCCTGTGTAATTACCTTAACAAGCTCCAGCTGTTTTTATTCTCAGAAGGTTTACTACCTGATATACAACTGCCTACCCCTTTCGTAAGTCCAGGTACTAAATGAGCTTTTTTCTCTGTTCCCTCACCACAATCCATATTCTTTTGGGGAGTTACCAGTACAGTAACCATACCAGGAAGTACTTAATTCATTAAGCTACTGCTTTTCTTAATCTCAGTGGAGATATTTACTGATAAACAGCTACCTACGCAGCATGTTTATGTCGTTCCTAAATGAGCTTTTATCTCTCTCCCCTCACCACAAATCAGATTCTTCTGAGGAGTTCCCAGTACATTATCCTTTCCCCTGTGTAATTCCCTTAACAAGTTCCAGCTGTTTTTATTCTCTGAAGGTTTACTCCCTGATATACAGCTGCCTACCCCTTCGTAAGTGCAGGTCTTAAATGAGCTTTTTTCTCTGTTCCCTCACCACAATCCAGATTCTTTTGGGGAGTTACCAGTACAGTAACCATACCAGGAAGTACTTAATTTATTAAGCTACTGCTTTTCTTAATCTCAGTGGAGATATTTACTGATAAACAGCTACCTACGCAGCATGTTCATGTCGTTCCTAAATGAGCTTTTATCTCTCTCCCCTCACCACAAATCAGATTCTTCTGAGGAGTTCCCAGTACATTATCCTTTCCCCTGTGTAATTACCTTAACAAGCTCCAGCTGTTTTTATTCTCAGAAGGTTTACTCCCTGATATACAGCTGCCTACCCCCTTCGTAAGTGCAGATCCTAAATGAGATTATTTCTCTGTTCCCTCACCACAATCCATATTCTTTTGGGGAGTTACCAGTACAGTAACCATACCAGGAAGTACTTAATTTATTAAGCTACTGCTTTTCTTAATCTCAGTGGAGATATTTACTGATAAACAGCTACCTACGCAGCATGTTCATGTCGTTCCTAAATGAGCTTTTATCTCTCTCCCCTCACCACAAATCAGATTCTTCTGAGGAGTTCCCAGTACATTATCCTTTCCCCTCTGTAATTACCTTAACAACTCCAGCTGTCTTTATTCTCAGAAGGTTTACTCCCTGATATACAGCTGCCTACCCCCTTCGTAAGTGCAGGTCCTAAATGAGCTTTTTTCTCTGTTCCCTCACCACAATCCAGATTCTTTTGGGGAGTTACCAGTACAGTAACCATACCAGGAAGAACTTAATTTATTAAGCTACTGCTTTTCTTAATCTCAGTGGAGATATTAACTGATAAACAGCTAACTACGCAGCATGTTTATGTCTTTCCTCAATGAGCTTTTATCTCTCTCCCCTCACCACAAATCAGATTCTTCTGAGGAGTTCCCAGTACATTATCCTTTCCCCTGTGTAATTACCTTAACAAGCTCCAGGTGTTTTTATTCTCAGAAGGTTTACTCCCTGATATACAGCTGCCTCCCCCCTTCGTAAGTGCATGTCCTAAATGAGCTGTTTTCTCTGTTCCCTCACCACAATCCAGATTCTTTTGGGGAGTTACCAGTACAGTAACCATACCAGGAAGTACTTAATTTATTAAGCTACTGCTTTTCTTAATCTCAGTGGAGATATTTACTGATAAACAGCTACGTACGCAGCATGTTCATGTCGTTCCTAAATGAGCTTTTTTCTCTGTTCCATCACCACAATCCAGATTCTTTTGGGGAGTTACCAGTACAGTAACCATTTCCAGGAAGTACGTAATTTATTAAGCTACTGCTTTTCTTAATCTCAGTGGAGATATTTACTGATAAACAGCTACGTACGCACCATGTTCATGTCGTTCCTAAGTGAGCTTTTATTTCTCTCCCCTCACCACAAATCAGATTCTTCTGAGGAGTTCCCAGTACATTATCCTTTCCCCTGTGCAATTACCTTAACAAGCTCCAGCTGTTTTTATTCTCAGAAGGTTTACTCCCTGATATACAGCTGCCTACCCCCTTCGTAAGTGCAGGTCCTAAATGAGCTTTATTCTCTGTTCCCTCAGCACAATCCAGATTCTTTTGGGGAGTTACCAGTACAGTAACCATACCAGGAAGTACTTAATTTATTAAGCTACTGCTTTCCTTAATCTCAGTGGAGATATTTACTGATAAACAGCTACCTACACAGCATGTAGATATCAATCCTAAATGAGCTTTTATCTCTCTCCCTCACCACAAATCAGAATCTTCTGAGGAGTTCCCAGTACATTATCCTTTCCCCTGTGTAATTACCTTAACAAGCTCCAGCTGTTTTTATTCTCAGAAGGATTACTCTCTGATATACAGCTGCCTACCCCCTTCGTAAGTGCAGGTCCTAAATGAGCTTTTTTCTCTGTTCCCTCACCACAATCCAGATTCTTTTGGGGAGTTACCAGTACAGTAACCATACCAGGAAGTACTTAATTTATTAAGCTACTGCTTTCCTTAATCTCAGTGGAGATATTCACTGATAAACAGCTACCTACGCAGCATGTTCATGTCGTTCCTAAATGAGCATTTTTCTCTGTTCCCTCACCACAATCCAGATTCTTTTGGGGGTACCAGTACAGTATACATACCAGGAAGTACTTAACTTATTAAGCTACTGCTTTTCTTAATCTCAGTGGCGATATCTACTGATAAACAGCTACATACCCATCATGTTCATGTCGTTCCTAAATGAGCTTTTATCTCTCTCCCCTCACCACAAATCAGATTCGTCTGAGGAGTTCCCAGTACATTATCCTTTCCCCTGTGTAATTACCTTAACAAGCTCCAGCTGTTTTTATTCTCAGAAGGTTTACTCCCTGATATACAACTGCCTACCCAGTTCGTAAGTGCAGGTCCTAAATGAGCTTTTTTCTCTGTTCCCTCACCACAATCCAGATTCTTTTGGGGAGTTACCAGTACAGTATCCATGCCAGGAAGTACTTAATTTATTAAGCTACTGCTTTTCTTAATCTCAGGGGAGATATTTACTGATAAACAGCTATCTACGCAGCATGTACATGTCGTTCCTAAATGAGCTTTTATCTCTCTCCCCTCACCACAAATCAGATTCTTCTGAGGAGTTCCCAGTACATTATCCTTTCCCCTGTGTAATTACCTTAACAAGCTCCAGCTCATTTTATTCTCAGAAGGTTTACTCCCTGATACACAGCTGCCTACCCCCTTCGTAAGTGCAGGTCCTAAATGAGCTTTTTTCTTTGTTCCCTCACCTCAATCCAGATCTTTTGGGGAGTTACCACTACAGTAACCATACCAGGAAGTACTTAATTTATTAAGCTACTGCTTTTCTTAATCTCAGTGGAGATATTTACTGATAAACAGCTACCTACGCAGCATGTAGATGTCAATCCTAAACGAGCTTTTATCTCTCTCCCCTCACCGCAAATCAGAATCTTCTGAGGAGTTCCCAGTACATTATCCTTTCCCCTGTGTAATTACCTTAACAAGCTCCAGCTGTTTTTATTCTCAGAAGGTTTACTCCCTGATATACAGCTGCCTACCCCCTTCGTAAGTGCAGGTCCTAAATGAGCTTTTTTCTCTGTTCCCTCACCACAATCCAGATTCTTTTGGGGTGTTACCAGTACAGTAACCATACCAGGAAGTACTTAATTTATTAAGCTACTGCTTTCCTTAATCTCAGTGGAGATATTCACTGATAAACAGCTACCTACGCAGCATGTTCATGTCGTTCCTAAATGAGCTTTTTTCTCTGTTCCCTCACCACAATCCAGATTCTTTTGGGGGGTTACCAGTACAGTATACATACCAGGAAGTACTTAATTTATTAAGCTACTGCTATTCTTAATCTCAGTGGCGGTATCTACTGATAAACAGCTACATACCCAGCATGTTCATGTCGTTCCTAAATCAGCTTTTACCTCTCTCCGCTCACGACAAATCAGATTCTTCTGTGGAGTTCCCAGTACATTATCCTTTCCCCTGTGTAATTACCTTAACAAGCTCCAGCTGTTTTTATTCTCAGAAAAATTACTCCCTGATATACAGCTGCCTACCCCTTCGTAAGTGCAGGTCCTAAATGAGCTTTTTTCTCTGTTCCCTCACCACAATCCAGATTCTTTTGGGGAGTTACTAGTACAGTAAACATACCAGGAAGTACTTAATTTATTAAGCTACTGCTTTTCTTAATCTCAGTGGAGATATTTACTGATAAACAGCTACCTACGCAGCATGTTCCTGTCGTTCCTAAATGAGCTATTATCTCTCTCCCCTCACCACAAATCAGATTCTACTGAGGAGTTCCCAGTACATTATCCTTTCCCCTGTGTAATTACCTTAACAAGCTCCAGCTGTTTTTATTCTCAAAAGGTTTACTCCCTGATATACAGCTGCCTACCCCCTTCGTAAGTGCAGGTCTTAAATGAGCTTTTTTCTCTGTTCCCTCACCACAATCCAGATTCTTTTGGGGAGTTACCAGTACAGTATACATACCATGAAGTACTTAATTTATTAAGCTACTGCTTTTCTTAATCTCAGTGGAGATATTTACTGGTAAACAGCTACATGTGCAGCATGTTCATGTCGTTCCTTAATGAGCTTTTATCTCTCTCCCCTCACCACAAATCAGATTCTTGTGAGGAGTTCCCAGTACATTATCCTTTCCCCTGTGTAATTACCTTAACAAGCTCCAGGTGTTTTTATGCTCAGAAGCGATACTCCCTGATATACAGCTGCCTACCCCCTTCGTAAGTGCAGGTCTTAAATGAGCTTTTTTCTCTGTTCCCTCACCACAATCCAGATTCTTTTGGGGAGTTACCAGTACAGTAACCATACCAGGAAGTACTTAATTCGTTAAGCTACTGCTTTTCTTAATCTCAGTGGAGATATTTACTGATAAACAGCTACCTACGCAGCATGTTCATGTCGTTCCTAAATGAGCATTTATCTCTCTCCCCGCACCACAAATAAGATTCTTCTGAGGAGTTCCCAGTACATTATCCTTTCCCCTGTGTAATTACCTTAACAAGGTCCAGCTGTTTTTATTCTCAGGAGGTTTACTCCCTGATATACAGCTGCCTACCCCCTTCGTAAGTGCAGGTCCTAAATGAGCTTTTTTCTCTGTTCCCTCACCACAATCCAGATTCTTTTGGGGAGTTTCCAGTACAGTAATCATACCAGGAAGTACTTAATTTATTAAGCTACTGCTTTCCTTAATCTCAGTGGAGATATTCACTGATAAACAGCTACCTACGCAGCATGTTCATGTCGTTCCTAAATGAGCTTTTTTCTCTGTTCCCTCACCACAATCCAGATTCTTTTGGGGGGTTACCAGTACAGTACGCATACCAGGAAGTACTTAATTTATTAAGCTACTGCTTTCCTTAATCTCAGTGGAGATATTCACTGATAAACAGCTACCTACGCAGCATGTTCATGTCGTTCCTGAATGAGCTTTTTTCTCTGTTCCCTCACCACAATCCAGATTCTTTTGAGGGGTTACCAGTACAGTATACATACCAGGAAGTACTTAATTTATTAAGTTACTGCTTTTCTTAATCTCAGTGGCGATATCTACTGATAAACAGCTACATACCCAGCATGTTCATGTCGTTCCTAAATGAGCTTTTATGTCTCTCCCCTCACGATAAATCAGATTCTTCTGTGGAGTTCCCAGTACATTATCCTTTCCCCTGTGTAATTACCTTAACAAGCTCCAGCTGTTTTTATTCTCAGAAGGTTTACTCCCTGATATACAGCTGCCTACCCCCTTCGTAAGTGCAGGTACTAAATGAGCTTTTTTCTCTTTTCCCTCACAACAATCCAGATTCTTTTGGGGAGTTACTAGTACAGTAAACATACCAGGAAGTACTTAATTTATTAAACTACTGCTTTTCTTAATCTCAGTGGAGATATTTACTGATAAACAGCTACCTACGCAGCATGTTCCTGTCGTTCCTAAATGAGCTATTATCTCTCTCCCCTCACCACAAATCAGATTCTTCTGAGGAGTTCCCGGTACATTATCCTTTCCCCAGTGTAAATACCTTAACAAGCTCCAGCTGTTTTTATTCTCAGAAGGTTTACTCCCTGATATACAACTGCTACCCCCTTCGTCAGTGCAGGTCCTAAATGAGCTTTTTTTCTGTTCCCTCACCACAATCCAGATTTTTTGGGGAGTTACCAGTACAGTATCCATACCAGGAAGTACTTAATTTATTAAGCTACTGCTTTTCGTAATCTCAGGGGAGATATTTACTGATAAACAGCTACCTACGCAGCATGTAGATGTCAATCCTAAATGAGCTTTTATCTCTCTCCCTCACCACAAATCAGAATCTTCTGAGGAGTTCCCAGTACATTATCCTTTCCCCTGTGTAATTACCTTAACAAGCTCCAGCTGTTTTTATTCTCAGAAGGTTTACTCCCTGATATACAGCTGCCTACCCCCTTCGTAAGTGCAGGTCCTAAATGAGCTTTTTTCTCTGTTCCCTCACCACAATCCAGATTCTTTTGGGGAGTTTCCAGTACAGTAATCATACCAGGAAGTACTTAATTTATTAAGCTACTGCTTTCCTTAATCTCAGTGGAGATATTCACTGATAAACAGCTACCTACGCAGCATGTTCATGTCGTTCCTAAATGAGCTTTTTTCTCTGTTCCCTCACCACAATCCAGATTCTTTTGGGGGGTTACCAGTACAGTAACCATACCAGGAAGTACTTAATTTATTAAGCTACTGCTTTCCTTAATCTCAGTGGAGATATTCACTGATAAACAGCTACCTACGCAGCATGTTCATGTCGTTCCTAAATGAGCATTTTTCTCTGTTCCCTCACCACAATCCAGATTCTTTTGGGGGTACCAGTACAGTATACATACCAGGAAGTACTTAACTTATTAAGCTACTGCTTTTCTTAATCTCAGTGGCGATATCTACTGATAAACAGCTACATACCCATCATGTTCATGTCGTTCCTAAATGAGCTTTTATCTCTCTCCCCTCACCACAAATCAGATTCGTCTGAGGAGTTCCCAGTACATTATCCTTTCCCCTGTGTAATTACCTTAACAAGCTCCAGCTGTTTTTATTCTCAGAAGGTTTACTCCCTGATATACAACTGCCTACCCAGTTCGTAAGTGCAGGTCCTAAATGAGCTTTTTTCTCTGTTCCCTCACCACAATCCAGATTCTTTTGGGGAGTTACCAGTACAGTATCCATGCCAGGAAGTACTTAATTTATTAAGCTACTGCTTTTCTTAATCTCAGGGGAGATATTTACTGATAAACAGCTATCTACGCAGCATGTACATGTCGTTCCTAAATGAGCTTTTATCTCTCTCCCCTCACCACAAATCAGATTCTTCTGAGGAGTTCCCAGTACATTATCCTTTCCCCTGTGTAATTACCTTAACAAGCTCCAGCTCATTTTATTCTCAGAAGGTTTACTCCCTGATACACAGCTGCCTACCCCCTTCGTAAGTGCAGGTCCTAAATGAGCTTTTTTCTTTGTTCCCTCACCTCAATCCAGATCTTTTGGGGAGTTACCACTACAGTAACCATACCAGGAAGTACTTAATTTATTAAGCTACTGCTTTTCTTAATCTCAGTGGAGATATTTACTGATAAACAGCTACCTACGCAGCATGTAGATGTCAATCCTAAACGAGCTTTTATCTCTCTCCCCTCACCGCAAATCAGAATCTTCTGAGGAGTTCCCAGTACATTATCCTTTCCCCTGTGTAATTACCTTAACAAGCTCCAGCTGTTTTTATTCTCAGAAGGTTTACTCCCTGATATACAGCTGCCTACCCCCTTCGTAAGTGCAGGTCCTAAATGAGCTTTTTTCTCTGTTCCCTCACCACAATCCAGATTCTTTTGGGGTGTTACCAGTACAGTAACCATACCAGGAAGTACTTAATTTATTAAGCTACTGCTTTCCTTAATCTCAGTGGAGATATTCACTGATAAACAGCTACCTACGCAGCATGTTCATGTCGTTCCTAAATGAGCTTTTTTCTCTGTTCCCTCACCACAATCCAGATTCTTTTGGGGGGTTACCAGTACAGTATACATACCAGGAAGTACTTAATTTATTAAGCTACTGCTATTCTTAATCTCAGTGGCGGTATCTACTGATAAACAGCTACATACCCAGCATGTTCATGTCGTTCCTAAATCAGCTTTTACCTCTCTCCGCTCACGACAAATCAGATTCTTCTGTGGAGTTCCCAGTACATTATCCTTTCCCCTGTGTAATTACCTTAACAAGCTCCAGCTGTTTTTATTCTCAGAAAAATTACTCCCTGATATACAGCTGCCTACCCCCTTCGTAAGTGCAGGTCCTAAATGAGCTTTTTTCTCTGTTCCCTCACCACAATCCAGATTCTTTTGGGGAGTTACTAGTACAGTAAACATACCAGGAAGTACTTAATTTATTAAGCTACTGCTTTTCTTAATCTCAGTGGAGATATTTACTGATAAACAGCTACCTACGCAGCATGTTCCTGTCGTTCCTAAATGAGCTATTATCTCTCTCCCCTCACCACAAATCAGATTCTACTGAGGAGTTCCCAGTACATTATCCTTTCCCCTGTGTAATTACCTTAACAAGCTCCAGCTGTTTTTATTCTCAAAAGGTTTACTCCCTGATATACAGCTGCCTACCCCCTTCGTAAGTGCAGGTCTTAAATGAGCTTTTTTCTCTGTTCCCTCACCACAATCCAGATTCTTTTGGGGAGTTACCAGTACAGTATACATACCATGAAGTACTTAATTTATTAAGCTACTGCTTTTCTTAATCTCAGTGGAGATATTTACTGGTAAACAGCTACATGTGCAGCATGTTCATGTCGTTCCTTAATGAGCTTTTATCTCTCTCCCCTCACCACAAATCAGATTCTTGTGAGGAGTTCCCAGTACATTATCCTTTCCCCTGTGTAATTACCTTAACAAGCTCCAGGTGTTTTTATGCTCAGAAGCGATACTCCCTGATATACAGCTGCCTACCCCCTTCGTAAGTGCAGGTCTTAAATGAGCTTTTTTCTCTGTTCCCTCACCACAATCCAGATTCTTTTGGGGAGTTACCAGTACAGTAACCATACCAGGAAGTACTTAATTCGTTAAGCTACTGCTTTTCTTAATCTCAGTGGAGATATTTACTGATAAACAGCTACCTACGCAGCATGTTCATGTCGTTCCTAAATGAGCATTTATCTCTCTCCCCGCACCACAAATAAGATTCTTCTGAGGAGTTCCCAGTACATTATCCTTTCCCCTGTGTAATTACCTTAACAAGGTCCAGCTGTTTTTATTCTCAGGAGGTTTACTCCCTGATATACAGCTGCCTACCCCCTTCGTAAGTGCAGGTCCTAAATGAGCTTTTTTCTCTGTTCCCTCACCACAATCCAGATTCTTTTGGGGAGTTTCCAGTACAGTAATCATACCAGGAAGTACTTAATTTATTAAGCTACTGCTTTCCTTAATCTCAGTGGAGATATTCACTGATAAACAGCTACCTACGCAGCATGTTCATGTCGTTCCTAAATGAGCTTTTTTCTCTGTTCCCTCACCACAATCCAGATTCTTTTGGGGGGTTACCAGTACAGTACGCATACCAGGAAGTACTTAATTTATTAAGCTACTGCTTTCCTTAATCTCAGTGGAGATATTCACTGATAAACAGCTACCTACGCAGCATGTTCATGTCGTTCCTGAATGAGCTTTTTTCTCTGTTCCCTCACCACAATCCAGATTCTTTTGAGGGGTTACCAGTACAGTATACATACCAGGAAGTACTTAATTTATTAAGTTACTGCTTTTCTTAATCTCAGTGGCGATATCTACTGATAAACAGCTACATACCCAGCATGTTCATGTCGTTCCTAAATGAGCTTTTATGTCTCTCCCCTCACGATAAATCAGATTCTTCTGTGGAGTTCCCAGTACATTATCCTTTCCCCTGTGTAATTACCTTAACAAGCTCCAGCTGTTTTTATTCTCAGAAGGTTTACTCCCTGATATACAGCTGCCTACCCCCTTCGTAAGTGCAGGTACTAAATGAGCTTTTTTCTCTTTTCCCTCACAACAATCCAGATTCTTTTGGGGAGTTACTAGTACAGTAAACATACCAGGAAGTACTTAATTTATTAAACTACTGCTTTTCTTAATCTCAGTGGAGATATTTACTGATAAACAGCTACCTACGCAGCATGTTCCTGTCGTTCCTAAATGAGCTATTATCTCTCTCCCCTCACCACAAATCAGATTCTTCTGAGGAGTTCCCGGTACATTATCCTTTCCCCAGTGTAAATACCTTAACAAGCTCCAGCTGTTTTTATTCTCAGAAGGTTTACTCCCTGATATACAACTGCCTACCCCCTTCGTAAGTGCAGGTCCTAAATGAGCTTTTTTCTCTGTTCCCTCACCACAATCCAGATTTTTTGGGGAGTTACCAGTACAGTATCCATACCAGGAAGTACTTAATTTATTAAGCTACTGCTTTTCGTAATCTCAGGGGAGATATTTACTGATAAACAGCTACCTACGCAGCATGTAGATGTCAATCCTAAATGAGCTTTTATCTCTCTCCCTCACCACAAATCAGAATCTTCTGAGGAGTTCCCAGTACATTATCCTTTCCCCTGTGTAATTACCTTAACAAGCTCCAGCTGTTTTTATTCTCAGAAGGTTTACTCCCTGATATACAGCTGCCTACCCCCTTCGTAAGTGCAGGTCCTAAATGAGCTTTTTTCTCTGTTCCCTCACCACAATCCAGATTCTTTTGGGGAGTTTCCAGTACAGTAATCATACCAGGAAGTACTTAATTTATTAAGCTACTGCTTTCCTTAATCTCAGTGGAGATATTCACTGATAAACAGCTACCTACGCAGCATGTTCATGTCGTTCCTAAATGAGCTTTTTTCTCTGTTCCCTCACCACAATCCAGATTCTTTTGGGGGGTTACCAGTACAGTACCATACCAGGAAGTACTTAATTTATTAAGCTACTGCTTTTCTTAATCTCAGTGGAGATATTCACTGATAAACAGCTACCTACGCAGCATGTTCATGTCGTTCCTAAATGAGCTTTTTTCTCTGTTCCCTCACCACAATCCAGATTCTTTGGGGAGTTACCAGTACAGTATCCATACCAGGAAGTACTTAAATTAAGCTACTGCTTTTCTTAATCTCAGTGGGATACTACTGATAAACAGCTACTACCCCATGTTCATGTCGTCCTAAATGAGCTTTTATTCTCTCCCCTCACCAAATCAGATTCTTTCTGGGAGTTCCCAGTACATTATCCTTTCCCCTGTGTAATTACCTTAACAAGCTCCAGCTGTTTTTAATCTCAGAAGGTTTACTCCCTGATATACAGCTACCCCCTTCGTAAGTGCAGGTCCTAAATGAGCTTTTTTCTCTGTTCCCTCACCACAATCCAGATTCTTTTGGGGAGTTACCAGTACAGTATCCATACCAGGAAGTACTTAATTTATTAAGCTACTGCTTTTCTTAATCTCAGTGGAGATATTTACTGATAAACAGCTACCTACGCAGCATGTTCATGTCGTTCCTAAATGAGCTTTTATCTCTCTCCCCTCACCACAAATCAGATTCTTCTGAGGAGTTCCCAGTACATTATCCTTTCCCCTGTGTAATTACCTTAACAAGCTCCAGCTGCTTTTTATTCTCAGAAGGTTTACTCCCTGATATACAAGCTGCCTACCCCCTTCGTAAGTGCAGGTCCTAAATGAGCTTTTTTCTCTGTTCCCTCACCACAATCCAGATTCTTTTGGGGAGTTACCAGTACAGTACCATACCAGGAAGTACTTAATTTATTAAGCTACTGCTTTTCTTAATCTCAGGAGATATTTACTGATAAACAGCTACCTACGCAGCATGTAGATGTCATCCTAAATGAGCTTTTATCTCTCTCCCCTCACCACAAATCAGATTCTTCTGAGGAGTTCCCAGTACATTATCCTTTCCCCTGTGTAATTACCTTAACAAGCTCCAGCTGTTTTTATTCTCAGAAGGTTTACTCCCTGATATACAGCTGCCTACCCCTCGTAAGTGCAGGTCCTAAATGAGCTTTTTTCTCTGTTCCCTCACCACAATCCAGATTCTTTGGGAGTTACCAGTACTAATCCATACCAGGAAGTACTTAATTTATTAAGCTACTGCTTTCTTAATCTCAGTGGAGATATTCACTGATAAACAGCTACCTACGCAGCATGTTCATGTCGTTCCTAAATGAGCTTTTTTCTCTGTTCCCTCACCACAATCCAGATTCTTTTGGGGAGTTACCAGTACAGTAACCATACCAGGAAGTACTTAATTTATTAAGCTACTGCTTTTCTTAATCTCAGTGGAGATATCTACTGATAAACAGCTACTACCCAGCATGTTCATGTCGTTCCTAAATGAGCTTTTATCTCTCCCCTCACCACAAATCAGATTCTTCTGGGAGTTCCCAGTACATTATCCTTTCCCCTGTGTAATTACCTTAACAAGCTCCAGCTGTTTTTTTTCTCAGAAGGTTTACTCCCTGATATACAGCTGCCTACCCCCTTCGTAAGTGCAGGTCCTAAATGAGCTTTTTTCTCTGTTCCCTCACCACAATCCAGATTCTTTTGGGGAGTTACCAGTACAGTAAACATACCAGGAAGTACTTAATTTATTAAGCTACTGCTTTTCTTAATCTCAGTGGAGATATTTACTGATAAACAGCTACCTACGCAGCATGTTCTGTCGTTCCTAAATGAGCTTTTATCTCTCTCCCTCACCACAAATCAGATTCTTCTGAGGAGTTCCCAGTACATTATCCTTTCCCCAGTGTAATTACCTTAACAAGCTCCAGCTGTTTTTATTCTCAGAAGGTTTACTCCCTGATATACACAGCCTACCCCTTCGTAAGTGCAGGTCCTAAATGAGCTTTTTCTCTGTTCCCTCACCACAATCCAGATTCTTTTGGGGAGTTACCAGTACAGTACCCTACCTAGAAGTACTTAATTTATTAAGCTACTGCTTTTCTTAATCTCAGTGGAGATATTTACTGATAAACAGCTACCTACGCAGCATGTTCATGTCGTTCCTAAATGAGCTTTTATCTCTCTCCCCTCACCACAAATCAGATTCTTCTGGGAGTTCCCAGTACATTATCCTTTCCCCTGTGTAATTACCTTAACAAGCTACAGCTGTTTTTATTCTCAGAAGGTTTACTCCCTGATATACAGCTACCTACCCCCTTCGTAATGCAGGTCCTAAATGAGCTTTTTTCTCTGTTCCCTCACCACAATCCAGATTCTTTTGGGGAGTTACCAGTACAGTAACCATACCAGGAAGTACTTAATTTATTAAGCTACTGCTTTTCTTAATCTCAGTGGAGATATTTACTGATAAACAGCTACCTACGCAGCATGTTCATGTCGTTCCTAAATGAGCTTTTATCTCTCTCCCCTCACCACAAATCAGATTCTTTGAGGAGTTCCCAGTACATTATCCTTTCCCTGTGTAATTACCTTAACAAGTTCCAGCTGTTTTTATTCTCAGAAGGTTTACTCCCTGATATACAGCTGCCTACCCCCTTCGTAAGTGCAGGTCCTAAATGAGCTTTTTTCTCTGTTCCCTCACCACAATCCAGATTCTTTTGGGGAGTTACCAGTACAGTAACATACCAGGAAGTACTTAATTTATTAAGCTACTGCTTTTCTTAATCTCAGTGGAGATATTTACTGATAAACAGCTACCTACGCAGCATGTTCATGTCGTTCCTAAATGAGCTTTTATCTCTCTCCACTCACCAAAATCAGATTCTTCTGAGGAGTTCCCAGTACATTATCCTTTCCCCTGTGAATTACCTTAACAAGCTAGCTGTTTTTATTCTCAGAAGGTTTACTCACTGATATACAGCTACCTACCCTTCGTCATGCAGGTCCTAAATGAGCTTTTTTCTCTGTTCCCTCACCACAATCCAGATTCTTTGGGGAGTTACCAGTACAGTACCCATACCAGGAAGTACTTAATTTATTAAGCTACTGCTTTTCTTAATCTCAGTGGAGATATTTACTGATAAACAGCTACCTACGCAGCATGTTCATGTCGTTCCTAAATGAGCTTTTATCTCTCTCCCCTCACCACAAATCAGATTCTTCTGGGAGTTCCCAGTACATTATCCTTTCCCCTGTGTAATTACCTTAACAAGCTCCAGCTGTTTTTATTCTCAGAAGGTTTACTCCCTGATATACAGCTGCCTACCCCCTTCGTAAGTGCAGGTCCTAAATGAGCTTTTTTCTCTGTTCCCTCACCACAATCCAGATTCTTTTGGGGAGTTACCAGTACAGTAACCATACCAGGAAGTACTTAATTTATTAAGCTACTGCTTTTCTTAATCTCAGTGGAGATATTTACTGATAAACAGCTACCTACGCAGCATGTTCATGTCGTTCCTAAATGAGCTTTTATCTCTCTCCCCTCACCACAAATCAGATTCTTCTGAGGAGTTCCCAGTACATTATCCTTTCCCCTGTGTAATTACCTTAACAAGCTCCAGCTGTTTTTATTCTCAGAAGGTTTACTCCCTGATATACAGCTGCCTACCCCCTCGTAAATGCAGGTCCTAAATGAGCTTTTTTCTCTGTTCCCTCACCAAATCCAGATTTTTTGGGGAGTTACCAGTACAGTACCATACCAGGAAGTACTTAATTTATTAAGCTACTGCTTTTCTTAATCTCATGGAGATATTTACTGATAAACAGCTACCTATGCAGCATGTTCATGTCGTTCCTAAATGAGCTTTTTTCTCTGTTCCCTCACCACAATCCAGATTCTTTGAGGAGTTACCAGTACAGTACTTTCATACCAGGAAGTACTTAATTAAGCTACTGCTTTTCTTAATTCTCAGAAGGTTTACTCCCTGATAAACAGCTACCCCCTTCGTCAGTGCAGGTCCTAAATGAGCTTTTTTCTCTTCCCCTCACCACAATCCAGATTCTTCTGGGAGTTCCCAGTACATTATCCTTTCCCAGTGTACTTAATTTATTAAGCTACAGCTGTTTTTATTCTCAGAAGGTTTACTGATATACAGCTGCCTACCCCCTTCATGTGCAGGTCCTAAATGAGCTTTTTTCTCTGTTCCCTCACCACAATCCAGATTCTTTTGGGGAGTTCCCAGTACAGTACATACCAGGAAGTACTTAATTTATTAAGCTACTGCTTTTCTTAATCTCAGAATTTACTGATAAACAGCTACCTACGCAGCATGTTCATGTCGTTCCTAAATGAGCTTTTTATCTCTCTCCCCTCACCACAAATCAGATTCTTCTGAGGAGTTCCCAGTACATTATCCTTTCCCCAGTGAAGTACCTTAACAAGCTCCAGCTTTTTTATCTCAGTGGAGATATTTACTCCCTGATAAACAGCCTACCCCCTCGCAGCAGTCATGTCGTCCTAAATGAGCTTTTTTCTCTTCCCTCACCACAATCCAGATTCTTTGGGAGTTCCCAGTACATTATCCATACCAGGAAGTACTTAATTTATTAAGCAGCTGCTTTCCTTAATCTCAGAAGATTTACTGATAAACAGCTGCCTACCTATGCAGTGTTCAGGTTCCTAAATGAGCTTTTTTCTCTGTTCCCTCACCACAATCCAGATTCTTTTGGGGAGTTACCAGTACAGTAACCATACCAGGAAGTACTTAATTTATTAAGCTACTGCTTTTCTTAATCTCAGTGGCGATATTACTGATAAACAGCTACCTACCCAGCATGTTCATGTCGTTCCTAAATGAGCTTTTATCTCTCCCCTCACCACAAATCAGATTCTTCTGTGGAGTTCCCAGTACATTATCCTTTCCCCTGTGTAATTACCTTAACAAGCTCCAGCTGTTTTATCTCAGAAGGTTTACTCCCTGATATACAGCTGCCTACCCCCTTCGTAAGTGCAGGTCCTAAATGAGCTTTTTTCTCTGTTCCCTCACCACAATCCAGATTCTTTTGGGGAGTTACCAGTACAGTAACATACCAGGAAGTACTTAATTTATTAAGCTACTGCTTTTCTTAATCTCAGTGGAGATATTTACTGATAAACAGCTACCTACGCAGCATGTTCATGTCGTTCCTAAATGAGCTTTTATCTCTCTCCCCTCACCACAAATCAGATTCTTCTGAGGAGTTCCCAGTACATTATCCTTTCCCCAGGAATACTTAATTATTAGCTCCAGCTTTTTTATCTCAGAAGGTTTACTCCCTGATAACAGCTGCCTACCCCTTCATGTGCAGGTCCTAAATGAGCTTTTTTCTCTGTTCCCTCACCACAATCCAGATTCTTTGGGGAGTTACCAGTACATAATCATACCAGGAAGTACTTAATTTATTAAGCTACTGTTTCTTAATCTCAGAATTTATTCACTGATAAACAGCTACCTACGCAGCATGTCATGCAGTCCTAAATGAGCTTTTTTCTCTTCCCTCACCACAATCCAGATTCTTTTGGGGAGTTCCAGTACAGTAACCATACCAGGAAGTACTTAATTTATTAAGCTACTGCTTTTCTTAATCTCAGTGGAGATATTTACTGATAAACAGCTACCTACCCAGCATGTTCGTGTCGTCCTAAATGAGCTTTTATCTCTCTCCCCTCACCAAAATCAGATTCTTCTGGAGTTCCCAGTACATTATCCTTTCCCCAGTGTAATACTTAACAAGCTCCAGCTGTTTTTATTCTCAGAAGGTTTACTCCCTGATATACAACTGCCTACCCCCTTCGTAAGTGCAGGTCCTAAATGAGCTTTTTTCTCTGTTCCCTCACCACAATCCAGATTCTTTTGGGGAGTTACCAGTACAGTAATCCATACCAGGAAGTACTTAATTTATTAAGCTACTGCTTTTCTTAATCTCAGTGGAGATATTTACTGATAAACAGCTACCTACGCAGCATGTTCATGTCGTTCCTAAATGAGCTTTTTCTCTGTTCCCTCACCACAAATCCAGATTCTTTTGGGAGTTACCAGTACAGTAACCATACCAGGAATACTTAATTTATTAAGCTACTGCTTTTCTTAATCTCATGGGATACTACTGATAAACAGCTACTACCCAGCATGTTCATGTCGTTCCTAAATGAGCTTTTTCTCTCCCCTCACCAAATCAGATTCTTCTGGGAGTTCCCAGTACATTATCCTTTCCCTGTGTAATTACCTTAACATTCCAGCTCTTTTTTATCTCAGAAGGTTTACTCCCTGATATACAGCTGCCTACCCCCTTCGTAAGTGCAGGTCCTAAATGAGCTTTTTTCTCTGTTCCCTCACCACAATCCAGATTCTTTGGGGAGTTACCAGTACAGTAACCATACCAGGAAGTACTTAATTTATTAAGCTACTGCTTTTCTTAATCTCAGTCAGATATTTACTGATAAACAGCTACCTACGCAGCATGTTCATGTCGTTCCTAAATGAGCTTTTATCTCTCTCCCCTCACCACAAATCAGATTCTTCTGAGGAGTTCCCAGTACATTATCCTTTCCCCTGTGTAATTACCTTAACTCTCCAGCTTTTTATCTCAGAAGGTTTACTCCCTGATATACAGCTGCCTACCCCCTCGTAAGTGCAGGTCCTAAATGAGCTTTTTTCTCTGTTCCCTCACCACAAATCCAGATTCTTTGGGGAGTTACCAGTACATTAAACATACCAGGAAGTACTTAATTTATTAAGCTACTGCTTTTTTAATTCTGGAGATATTTACTGATAAACAGCTACCTACGCAGCATGTTCATGTCTTCTAAATGAGCTTTTATCTCTCTCACCACATCAGATTTATCCAGAT
>NW_025957354.1:0-37412 GCF_023159225.1 Perognathus longimembris pacificus | reverse complement strand
GAGGGAAATGAAGGTCTGGATTCTCCAAGCTGAACTCTGCAACTCCTTGCCTGTCACTTCAAACGGAAAATTCAAGAAGGCCTTGCTGCTGTGGCCTTTACACTTCGTTACCCAATTGGGCAATCGAGTGGAAAAATAAATAAAATGAAACCTCGAAGTGGACCACAGGTAACAGTTCAAACTATACCTGAGCAATCTCCTGTCAGATCTGTTACAAAAAATTTAAACATTCTTTGGCGTCTGTATATGATCCTTCAGAGAATGACGCTAATTTAGGCAGTTCAGCAGCACAGTGGGAGCTCTACATAGGTTATTGAGTCCTGCAGGTCCTATCAAGAAGTAGAAAGTGACAAACAATAGATTTCCTCCTCAGGGCCCCTTGACATTTCTTATTGTAATTCATATGATTCTGTTTCCCTCACTTGTTTTCTTGCTCTTCCTGTCATTCAAACCTGTCCAATGGGAGGTGTAGCTCAGCCCCCTCATGATGTATATTGACCTGATTCACTTAAATTAGGAAAGTTGTAATACGGGGCCATAGATGGCTCTGTTCCAGTGAAGTGAGTTTCCATATCATCTTTTCTTTACAACCAGTCACTAGCAGGGGAGCTGCCACATCACTTTGAGTTTTATTTCTTAGGTCCCTTACATTTAGTACTAACAGACAAATAGCCTCGCCATTCATCTAAATGACCATATTTACCGACCTTGAGGCATCACATATAACTCATTTTCCTTAAGAGAGAATAGAAAATTCTTACTAGAGTCACGATATTTTAAGTTGGCTTTGGGAACTTATTGAACACCCCCAAGACTGAGATGGGGACCCCGTGACTCAGAGTCTGCCAGACTCAACTTTTGCATAAGTCTGTTAAAAATCCTCCACTAGTTAGTGCTTTGTGTTTTATGTACTGACTGAAACAGGTCAGTGAGTGTTGGGTAGGTGATGTGGTGACTTGGACACAAGTATACACCCTTAACTGGAAAAAGTTCAAGAGTTCATCCCTTCTTTTGGTCACTGGAGGGTCAGGTTTTGTCTCTGTGGGCACTGTCATTAAACTTGTCTCATGGTTTTGTTGTTTCTTACTGTCTATTTGGGGGCGGTAGATTTTCTCTAACTCTTTCCATTATCAAGCAAGTCTTCTGTGTTCCTTGAAGGCATTGCCAGTTGGTCTCAGCAGGGTGTCTTCTGGAGGATAGAAATATCCAGAGGGGAGGATCACCATGAGATGTTTCAGGGCACAGTGTTCTTTCTGTCACTCTGGGAGTCAACTTGTCAATGCCTGTCTTGCATTCCGTAGAAGATATTTTTGTGAATTATTTAGAAATACACTTAGAAACCTAATGACCTGGTGCAGCTCAAAAATAATATTTTCTATAGTAGAAACTGAGTTTCATTTTTTCCTATTGGAAATGACACTACAGCATTGTTTGTCAGATCAATTATATTGAATATCTGATATCAGTGTACTAAGTAGTGTCCAAGTAGAGGCACAGCTTTATTAATTCCCTATGAATTTTTATGAATTTCCTTGCTTCCCACCAGATATCCTTTCTTTTTCATCTGACCTGTCAATGCTTTCATATTGCCTTGCTTCTATCTCCAACCCAAGTCTCCCTTGCTCTCATCTTTCCTTCCTTTCTGCAACCATTCCTTCCTGCTACCTTTTCTTCCTTCCTTATCTCCCTTCATCTCTCTCCTTCCCCAGGCTTACCTTCAGATCCTCTTCCTCCATACTTCCTCCATTAACTCTGTCCCAGCCACTGTCCATAGAAACCACAATCCACCTCTCCCTGCCTCCTTCCCTGCCTACATTCCTTCCCTCATTGCTACCTTCCCTCCTGTCTTCCTTGGCTTCATCACCCCGCTCTTTTCTTTCTATCATTCCTTCCTTCCCTCTCTTTCTTACCTTCCATAACTTTCCTTCCTATTTTTACCTTACTTAGCTCTTGATTTATGGTACATTACCTTTTATCTTTTTTTTCTCCTTTTTTCTTCACCATTATGAACACTGTGGCAACTTGCTACTACTAATCTGTTGTGGAGCACTCTTTTCCCATGTCGCAAAAAGGACATACTCATGTCTAAGATATACTTTGGTCATTGTGCACATCCTATTTATATAGGTTACCCACCACAACCAGGATAAGGACAACTTGATCATCATTGTGCTAAACATGCATATGTGTAGAGGCCAGCTTTATGAACACTGGAGCTAGAAGTAAACAAGGTACCTAGAAGGGACTGGATAGAAATAGGGAAATTGCCAATCGTTCACCCATGACTTGCCTAAGTTTCATAGCCTTTGGAATACCCCAAGTTCACATTAAGATTGAAGCAGATGTTTGTTTTTGATCGCTTTCACTAAGGTACAAGTACTGGAGGAATTGGCTCATTTGTGGCCCCAGCTTGTGAGTCATTTGCATTTGAAAATAACCTATTATATGTGCATTAGACCTATATTTCAACCAGCGTTCAATGGGCAATATTGCTAACCTCTTAGAAAAATGTATGGAAATGCCTTGAGAAGATTGGGTTTTTACAGCCCAAGAGGTAGTCTCAACATATTGATGTCTGAATATATGAGAAGAAGCCATCCCCGGGCCATTCCCATTTCATGTTTTGAACCCCAAAATTGTCGGAAGACCAAAAACTCCTTTCTCCCCTTGTGTTTGTAGTTGCTGAGTCACCGACAAAAATTAAAGGAACCAGCATAAGCTGCCAGGATAGAGACAACACTAGCCGGCACTGAAGCCATGATTTTATTTCTCCATTAGTGTCCTGATCTATCACTCCTGGAATAATACATAAGCCCCTCAGTGCAGAGCAGCTGTAACCTAACAATTAGCCAACAGATTCCCTTGGAAGAGGGCCAAGAACTCCTGGATGGAGGGCCTGAAATCCCATTTCCGAAGTCAGTACTGTGCAGGTAGAAGAACAGAGATCCAGTCCTGAACTTCCTCAGAGGAAGTTGCTCAGAGGAGACTTGAACCTGATTGTTGCTGCAGGTTGTTGGGGGATAGGCTTGAGGTTGGGGGCAGGATGGAGCCGCCCGAAAATTTTTTTGTGGGGCCAGGTGCTGGCTCCTCTGCCAGTTTACTGAAATCTGGTGGCCACAGTCATTCAAAGTAGATCTGAAATTTGTAACACAATGTTTCCCGTTTTTACAATGGGGACAAATTTCACTCATAGTTCTTCTCCTTTTCTGATTAGGTCAGTGAGCCATTAAGTGGTCCATTTGTCTTCAGGAAAAACAGATGCCGGGAATCCCAGCAGTACATAGATGTCCCCGTCGCCTTCTCCCCATACAGTGCATGTGTAAGAACTCTGTCACAGTCAGCCCTTGGAGCCCTGCAGCCAGCGTGAGGCCCTGAACATAGGATGGCCCAATGTCTGCACAAAGTCGAATATAGTCATTTATTCCTCCTTTTTTCTTAGAAGGCCTGACGGCTGCTTGGCAATTTGGGCATAAAGTTTTAGTAGCCCAGGTTTCAAGAATGACTTCAGTGTGCTGGGAATATGGCCTATTGGCAAGTGTGCTTGCCTCATATACATGAAGCCCTGGGTGCTATTCTCCAGCACCACATATATAGAAAATGGCCAGAAGTGGCGCTGTGGCTCAAGTAGCAGAGTGCTAGCTTAGAGCAAAAAGAAGCCAGGGACAGTGCTCAGGCCCTAAGTTGAGGACCCAGGATTGGCCAATGAATAAATAAATAGATAAGAATGACTTGAGTAAACGGCACTGTAGGGCCATATTGAACACAAGCATTCTTTAGATAGATCTCTTATTGGTTGAAATGGCAAAGCCTGATGAACCCTTTTGTTATCTTCATCCTGCCTGTCAGGGAATAAATGAAAACCAGGAATGTCCTCCCTTCTTGAGCAGCCTGAGCCAAGGAAGTGTGCCACGCTTACGGCTAGGAGGGCCAGGAGCCTTTACCAGCACACGCTGAGATGGTACTAGCTGTGAGACTCTATCAGGCGGAGGTTGTGGTGGGAAAGGATCAAAGACCGCCAGGATTCTGGGCAGAGCCCACAAGTCTCTCCCTTTACAGGAGATTGCTGTTTTGGATGATATTGTGATTCCAAAATTTTCTCCACATGGGTCAATCTGTCTTTACTAGGCTCATTACATAATTTTTTCTCAGTGTCTGAGCCATCTCAGTCTTCCTTTTATCTAGCCCAGTGGGTTGAGATGTTTTTTAATTTTCTCAGCTCTTCCCATACAGCTGCATAAGCTTGGGGGTTGGGTGATGCTCATCAAGTCCCTGTTCAGTTTCTCTGATCGACTGTTTTGAACCTAATCCGTTCATGTCTACAATGGCATTATTTGTAACGGATTGAGATTACGACCATAACCTACTTCATGCCACACTACTTCCTCTTTTGTTCTTGTTTATTTTATTTTTTCCGTTATTGTCAGAGTGATGGACCGAAGGATTAGAGGTTCATAAGTGAGTCAGTAAGTATATATCTCGTTCATCATTTTCCTCCTCCAACACCCCCTTTCCAAATCCTTTGTCTCTTTCCCCCTGAGAAATTGTAGAATTGGTTTACACAAATGTTTGTGTAAATTTTGCTTTTGGAGGCATTTGTACTTTTAACCTTTTGCCCTTGATTTCTGCATAACCTGTCCCTTTACTAGTGTTTATACAAGAATCAAATTATTTACTCTTTTCTTTCACTAATTTGTGGGGCAACTGTATATACAAGTTTGTCTGACCAAGATGAATTTAGCCAAGCTAATATTTATTGAATGGTTCCAGTAATATAATGAATTATGTACTTCCCAACCACAACACTGCAAGGGGATCACCAGTACCCAAGGTGTGTACAATCATGTTTGGAGACTGTGTAAACGAATCAAGGAACCCTTCCCTTGAGATTTCCTTTTTCATTTTAGCTCAATATTTTTCAACCATGAACTATCTATTATGATCTCTAAATTGTTTTCCTAAAATCAACATCTTTTCCCACTGCACATATAGGTCCCCTTGTAAAGGAAGGAGAGATTCAGGACTCCTCTGTACCTAGGGATGATTTTAAGTATGGTGTCTTCATAGCTCTCAAGTGGTTGTTGAGAAAGAAATTGTTAGGAGCCCAAACTAAATGTCTACAACAGAACACAGTCATCTCCTTTGAAGTATCCATTTAGTAGTGCTTTCATTCCAACATCATTGGATCAAACAAAACCAGTGCCTAGTCATACTGTTACTTAGATTTTACTTTGCAATACTCAAGATGGAGTGAACGAGAGGGTTATTATGTCATCCCCATCAAACCAGTTCACTATAGGAAAAATTAACACCAGAAATCATAATGGAGTTTTCCTTTAGACAGAAAAGAGGAGATACAGCTTCTCCCCCCATTTGTACATGTCAACCACATATGGTTCCATCCTTGATAATGGACTCTAAGAGTATCACTGGCTGCAATTGTACTATTGCAAAATGACGCAAATGGGGAGGGCTGGAGGGAAAAGCAGAGGACATGAAATGTGTCACAGTTGGCATTTCCTTATCCCAACATTGGTGTAAACGCTATTGGGTGTCCATTACCCACCATACAAGACAAAGAAATAGAGTTCCATGTAAATTTTAATTGATGTGCCTGTCTTGTGGTTCCCTGCACTGGTCGAGAATATTTTACACACCACTATTGGAAGAAAAAATATGTGACTTTTTTGTAACTTGGTGCACATTGAATTTTACAATATATAAAGTCACTTTGTGTTGTATTTCTTCTGTCCCTGACTTTTAGTAGTCACAGACATATTTCCTAGCGTTTCATGTAAATGACCAACTTTACCGACCTTGAGATATTCCATATAAATCATTTCCCCTTAGAAGAGGAGAGAAAAATCTTACTAGAGTCACTTTATTTTAGGCTGGCTTTGGGAATTTAGGGAACTCCCTCCAAGACTGTGATGGGGACCCCGTGACCCAGAGATTTCCCAGCGTCAAGTTTTGCATAAGTCTTTTGACAAATCCTCTAGTGGTGTTTGGTTTGTGTTTCATGCACTGACCTAAAATGGTCAGTGAGTGCTGGGTTGGTGACATGGTGACTTGGACACAAGTTTACACCCCTGCTTGAAAAAAGAGGCAAGATGTCATCCCTTCTTTTGGGACCTCGTGGGTCAGGTTTTGTCTCGGTAGGCATTCTGTCATTACAATTGTCTCTTGGTTTTGTTGTTTCCTACTGTCTATTTCAGGGACTTAGATTGTCTCTAACTCTTCCTAATATCAACAGGTCATCTGTGTTCCTTGAAGGCACTGCCAGATGGCCTCATCAGGGTGTCATCTGGAGCATAGAGATATCCAGAGTGGAACATCCTTAGGAGATGATACAGGGCACAGTGTTCTTTCTGTCACTCTGGCAGTCAACTTGTCAATGCCAGTCTTGCATTCCGTAGAAGAATATTGTTGAGCCTTACTTAGAAATTCACTTAGAAATCTCATGACCCTGTGCAGCGGATGAATAACATTTTCTATAGTACAAACTGAGTTTCATTTTTACCTATTTGAACTGACACTACAGATTTTTATGTCAAGCAAACGATACTGAATATTTGATATCAATGTACTAAGTAGTGTCCAAGTAAAAACACAGATTTATAAATATAAAATGTATTTTTATGATTTTCCTTGCTTCCCATGAAGTACCAATTCCTTTTCATCTTCCCTCTCACTGCTTTCATGGTTCCTTACTCCTATGTCCCACCCAGTCTCCCTTGTTCTCATCCTTCCTTTCTGCTTTCATTCCTTCCTGATTTCTTTTCTTCCCTCCTTATCTCTGTTTGTCACTCTCTCCTTCCCCAGGATTCCTTTTGGATCCTTCTTTCTCCATACTTCCACCTATAACTCCATCCCTCACACTGTTGATACAAACCACAATCCATCTGTCCCTGCCTCCTTGCCTGCCTGCATTCCTTCCCTCCTTGCTACCTTCTCTCCTGTCTTCTTTCCTGAATTCTTGTCTTCCTGTGCTTCATCACTCCATCCCTTTTCTTTATATCATTCATTGCTTCCCTCTCCTTTCTCTAGTTCCACAACTTTCCTTCTTACTTGGTACCTTCCTTAGCTCCGGATTTTTGGTATATTACCTCTTATCTTTTTTTAATCTTTTTTTCATCATCATTGGGAACACTGTGGCTACTTGCTACTACGATTCTGTTGTAGAGTATGCTGTTGCCATGTGGCAAAAAGGACATACTCATGTCTAATATGCTTTGGTCATTATGCACTTCCTGTTTAATATTGGTAACCCAAGAAGACCAGGATGAGGACAAATTGATCATCATTGTGCAACACATGCATGCATGTAGATGCCAGTTATATGAATAGTGGAGCTGGAAGTAAACAAGGCTCTTGAGGGGAATGGATAGAAATGGGAAAATGGCCAATTGTTCACCCATGTTTGCCTAAGTTTCATATATCCTTTGGAACACGTCTTGGTCCGTTTCAAATTGAAGCACATGTTTGTTTGTTGATCTCTTTCACTAAGGTAGGTGTGACTGGAGTAACTAGCTCATTTGTCGCCCCGGGTAGTGAGTCATTTCCATTTGAATATAACCCATTATTTATGCTATAGTTTAATTTGAACTAATGGTCAATTGGCAATGATGCTAACCTCTTAGATAAATGCATGGAAATGCCTTAAGAAGTTTGGGTTTTTACAGCCCAAGTGGTAGTCTCAACATATTGATGTCTGAAAACATGAGATGAAGCGCATCCCACTGTTGAAATAAAGCAACATTTTAGTTTTATTTGCTATTGGCCTATAAGAAACAATACAGTTGAATGACCCTTCATTGCTTGAATAAAGCTGGGCAGAGTCTTTATTCATTATAACAATACACATCGAAATTAATTTTCCTCCCAACTCTGGCACTGGCTTGGGATATTACTCTCTTTCTGTTCCTTGTAAACTGGTGCTATTATATGATGATATTTTGAAAATGCTGCGGCAGATATTTCGCGTGTGGTGGCATCGGAGCACCGTTGATTGGATGCTGTCACTAGCATGCTTGAATGTGGCAATTCGTAGGCCATAAAATAAGAATATCCAATTGGAATAGCTGAAGTTGGCATCATCTCTCTGAAATTATCGTTTGATAATCGATGTGATTTTTGATATTGAGAATTATAACTTTTATCAAAATTCAAAAAGCAGTCATGTGCCTGGAGGTAGCTGTTGTTTGACAGCACATGAAGTGTGGTCAAATGACTAGACATGGCTCCCTGATCCATAAACTTTTTGTGTGAATGTCTGACAGAAGAATCTCTGGCAGGATTGTCATTTTTGAGTAAAGGTGCTGCAGTTGACAGCCTGTGCGTGCCAGATGGCTGGGGTGTATGAGACAGCAGTGAACTTCGTGATGTTGAAAGGATTCCTTCAGTACTAGTGTCAGAGACTAAATCTGTTTTGGGATTACTGGCATTACCCTCATGTCCCAGGTGCAGTGGTTCATCCAGCTGCACAGGCAATGATTCACTTGTTACAGAAAACTTTTTAATCCTGACTTTTCGTCTTATTCTTGCTAACAGTTCAGGACATCCTTGTTTGAAATTTGGATTCTGGTAGCACAGAAACTAAAACAAAAGGAGAAAGTTACTTGGAGACATTTGAAGCAGAGAGACTCAGAGCCAAACCTAGCCAAAGGAGATGAATTACCATTTACTCTCAATGGCAAAGGAGTCAATTGACGCATAAATACTTTAACTATATGCAGGGCTTAGTAGAAGAGAAACAGATAAATACAACAATGTTCTGAACCAATTGGATCTGCCACGTTGAACACAGAGAATCTGTTATGTGGTTTTGTACACAGTCCAAAGGTGTAATTCTAATTGGCTAGCGATATTTTTGTAAATTCTAATGGTGAAGTCAAAATTTGTCCTTTACGAAGTGAACCTTTCTTTCCGTTACATTTTGTTTGGCCAGTCCTGGGCCTGGGACTCAGGGTCTAAGCACCGTGCCTGTCTTCTTCCCGCTCAAGGCTAGCACTCTGCCACCTGAGCCACAGCGACCCTTCTAGCCGTTTTCCACATATATGTGGTGCTGGGGAATTGAACTGAGAGCTTCTTGTATAGGAGGCAAGCCCTCTTTTCATAGGCCATATTCCCAGCCCTTTCCGTTACATTTGAAAGTAATTTGAGCTTTGGTATTTCTCTAGTTCACTGATAGAAGAAACAGGTGTACCAAGAGAGGTATGCATAGCTATGTAAGGGGAAAAAAAAATTGAAATTACCTTCCTTAAAGACGAGCCTTCCTCTTCCTCAGTCAAGAAGTCAAGCAGAGAAGCAGAACGATCAAATTGGTGATGAAGTTTACTGAACCCGTACAGATTCAGCTGTCGAATTACACTTTTCATGCTGTTCGTTTCAAATATCTTGAAAGGATATTTCCGTCCCAAAATTTCTTCTTTAAATAGATCTTCATTAATCACAACAGAAGTTCCCTCCTCACCCCACCAAATTGACTTGAATTTGTCACTTTCTACTATTGTCCAAAGCTTTCTGGGAAAAGTCAGGGAAAGAAAATCAGGGTCTGGAACCGATTCCAAGTCACAATCCTGGGATGGTAGTCCTTGGACCCAAGATGCCTGACACAAAGCTTGAAAAGCCAATTCCTCAACCACAGACCTTAATGCCGCCTCCTCTGCGAGTGAGGGTTCCCACCAGGAGGGTAGGTTGGAGGTCTCTGAACCTGTACAGCTCTGTTGGAACGTATTAGGCACATTTGAAAAATGTTCCTTCATGTCAGTTTCCTGCATGTTCAAGTCCTCATCCCATCTGCAGAGTAGGGTACACTGCAGCTTAAGGAGTCCTAGAGGGTAGCTATGTCTGCTCAAGTAGGTCTAGCACACAGCTAGACCATAATGAGCATTCTGTGACATCACAAAAACGTCTTTGGTCTCCTACCATGTGCTAGGTAACCAGTCAGAAGCTTTCCTAGAAACTCTGATGCTAATCCTTTTATCCTAAATTGGAGACTGAATTTTCCTCTGCGGATAATGTGTGTACCTATGAGTCCAATAGAATCCTGCACATTGACATGGGAATCAATCAGCTGGTCAGACTCTGCTACGCCTAAAAGTTATTTTTTGGCATTCACTGCCTCTTGCCTTTCTAGCTTAATGTCCAGAGCCGAGGGCTGCGTACTTGCACTTCCCAAATGTGATGGAAGTTGATGACAGATCTGTTATATTAACATGAGTCTTCCAACAATGAGCATGTTAGTCAGTGTTTCATAATGACAGGGACAATGTACAAGTCCTGTCTGAAAACATGATTATGAAAATATTCCTGAAAATTCAGTTGCTGACATTATTAGGGTTGGCAATTTTCACTGTATGGGATGATCTCACAGAAAGAGCTAAAGCTGGCACAAGGAATTCCTGTGACACTATATCTGCAGGAAGGGAAGCTACAGATAAAAGCACAATACTTTGATGTTGTCATCTCACAAGTGGATGCGAGTATAAAATGGATAAACTGTAGATATCCTACAATGCTGCAACTCATCTTCTGTGAAATTATCTGCCATTTTTTTTCTATTTCAATTAACTTAGAGAAGTGAAGAAATAAAATTGTTTCAGATGGAAACCTGTGAGATAATGTGCATGATTTCATTTTCATTTCTCATCTATTTACTAATGGACTCTTCAATACTGCATACAGAATAATGAGCCCCAAGCCTTGAGGTAAAAAGCAGTGCAAGTGTAAACATAGGGTCCTATTCCAGCCATAGCAACTGCAAGCCATTCTTTTATTTATTTATTTATTTATTTATTTTTTGCCAGTCCTGGGCCTTGGACTCAAGGCCTGAGCACTGTCCCTGGCTTCTTCCTGCTCAAGGCTAGCACTCTGCCACTTGAGCTACAGTGCCGCTTCTGGCTGTTTTCTGTATATGTGGTGCTGGGGAATCGAACCTAGGGCCTCCTGTATCCGAGGCCGGCTCTCTTGCCACTAGGCTATATCCCCAGCCCCACAAGCGTTTCTTGGATATAATAAAACCTAGGTTTCATTGTGATAGGTCCTGAGCACTGAAAATGACATATTATTACAATTCCACAGTTACAGCAGGCTGAGAAATAAGAACTGCTGTTGAAATGTAGAAGCTACTTGACAGCCATGAGTGAATGTGGGGGTGTTTAGTCTCCCAAGCTCTCGTGTACTGCGGAGAGTTGGGAAAAATGCCCCTCCCTGATGAGCCAAGAAGAGGAAAAGAGGGCAGACAGACTTCTATCCCAGCCCCACTTTCCTCAGAGGACAAACAGACAGTCTGGGAACCAAGTCAATGCTAAGACTCATTTAATGGTAGAAAGAGCTGCACTTTTAAATGGGTGGGAGGGCGGCGGAAGGGGAGGAGTAGAATCGCCTATTAATGATACAAAGCACCTGGGGCGGGAGTGGCCCACAAGTAATGATTTGCAGGTCCTTTACCTTAAAGCTCACCTACACACAACCACAAACAAGCAGAAATACACACACATTCACACCCCTAGATCAACAAGATCTCCCAAATCCACATGCATAGATAGTGGAACTATGACATCCCATTGAACAGAGGGAGACTTAGCCTCAGCAAGGATTTCTGACACCCTTTCCTGGAACTCCTGGGGTCCAGTTGAGGAAAACTCACCTACACACAACCACAAACAAGCAGAAATACACACACATTCACTCCGCTAGTTCAACAAGATCTCCCAAATCCAAAAGCATAGACAGTGGAACTATGACATCCCATTGAACAGAGGGAGACTTAGCCTCAGCAAGGATTTCTGACACCCTTTCCTGGAACTCCTGGGGTCCAGTTGAGGAAAACTCCTCCTAAGGGTTTCCTCTGTTTGTTGGCCAATCTTAAGCACTTTGTCATGAGATTCTCCTTCCCTGATTAGAAAACTCTTGGATTGTATTGTTCCTCCAACTACTCATGAGATATGCTTTCACAATCTTAGGCATTCAATTGAATTTTGGGGAAGCCGATTAGAGTTTTATATTTGCTAATCTGATCCGGTGTTGTAGTGATATCCATGATATGAACAGAGTGGCAAATTTTTCTGAATTGTTCTTGCAATTGATTGATTAATTGATCTCTAACCCCATATATCCCTGACATCCCAAAAATAAAGCACATGCCTTCTTCTCAAAAAACCACGTCTCCCATATCCTTTCTTCATTGCAGTTACCATTTGTCCCACATCTGTCCCCCAACGTGGGACATGGCATTTGATCCAAAGGAGATCCAGGAATCTACGTTGTGAACTCTCAAGGGGAACTAAGGGACATTTTTAATCACAAGAGATAGCGAATCTGTGTAGCGAGCTCTCCAGAAGAACTGAAAACATTATGGGGATATGGGACAAGCTTAAGGTGCTTCTTTGTCTAATCTTATCCACCAGGTTCTGAAACGTAAATGGGCTATGATCTCGCATTCGGAAATACATGAGTGCATGCAGGAGGTAAGGGAGTATAATCTTTTATTCCCAGAGGAAACGATTTTAGAAGATTAGAGGAGGATTTTAGACTTAGAAGCCTGGAAGCGAGTAAAGAGTAATGCAGAAATGGCATATGGTGTGGTGACAATGTTCCAGCTCCATTGAGGTCTATTTGGGCCTTAATGCATGCAGCTCTCCATATGATTTCTCACAATGCTGTCATAACATCAGCTGCTGAACTAGTGGCTAATATGGGGAAGTAAGGAATACTTATAATCTTCAAGAGGTGGCAAAACCTCGAAGTGGACCACAGGTAACAGTTCAAACTATACCTGAGCAATCTCCTGTCAGATCTGTTACAAAAAATTTAAACATTCTTCGGCGTCTGTATATGATCCTTCAGAGAATGACGCTAATTTAGGCAGTTCAGCAGCACAGTGGGAGCTCTACATAGGTTATTGAGTCCTGCAGGTCCCATCAGGAAGTAGAAAGTGACAAACAATAGATTTCCTCCTCAGGGCCCCTTGACATTTCTTATTGTAATTCATATGATTCTGTTTCCCTCACTTGTTTTCTTGCTCTTCCTGTCATTCAACCCTGTCCAATGGGAGGTGTAGCTCAGCCCCCTCATGATGTATATTGACCTGATTCACTTAAATTAGGAAAGTTGTAATACGGGGCTCATAGATGGCTCTGTTCCAGTGAAGTGAGTTTCCATATCATCTTTTCTTTACAACCAGTCACTAGCAGGGGAGCTGCCGCATCACTTTGAGTTTTATTTCTTAGGTCCCTTACATTTAGTACTAACAGACAAATAGCCTCGCCATTCATCTAAATGACCATATTTACCGACCTTGAGGCATCACATATAACTCATTTTCCTTAAGAGAGAATAGAAAATTCTTACTAGAGTCACGATATTTTAAGTTGGCTTTGGGAACTTATTGAACACCCCCAAGACTGAGATGGGGACCCCGTGACTCAGAGTCTGCCAGACTCAACTTTTGCATAAGTCTGTTAAAAAATCCTCCACTAGTTAGTGCTTTGTGTTTTATGTACTGACTGAAACAGGTCAGTGAGTGTTGGGTAGGTGATGTGGTGACTTGGACAAAAGTATACACCCTTAACTGGAAAAAGTTCAAGAGTTCATCCCTTCTTTTGGTCACTGGAGGGTCAGGTTTTGTCTCTGTGGGCACTGTCATTAAACTTGTCTCATGGTTTTGTTGTTTCTTACTGTCTATTTGGGGGCGGTAGATTTTCTCTAACTCTTTCCATTATCAAGCAAGTCTTCTGTGTTCCTTGAAGGCATTGCCAGTTGGTCTCAGCAGGGTGTCTTCTGGAGGATAGAAATATCCAGAGGGGAGGATCACCATGAGATGTTTCAGGGCACAGTGTTCTTTCTGTCACTCTGGGAGTCAACTTGTCAATGCCTGTCTTGCATTCCGTAGAAGATATTTTTGTGAATTATTTAGAAATACACTTAGAAACCTAATGACCTGGTGCAGCTCAAAAATAATATTTTCTATAGTTGAAACTGAGTTTCATTTTTTCCTATTGGAAATGACACTACAGCATTGTTTGTCAGATCAATTATATTGAATATCTGATATCAGTGTACTAAGTAGTGTCCAAGTAGAGGCACAGCTTTATTAATTCCCTATGAATTTTTATGAATTTCCTTGCTTCCCACCAGATATCCTTTCTTTTTCATCTGACCTGTCAATGTTTTCATATTGCCTTGCTTCTATCTCCAACCCAAGTCTCCCTTGCTCTCATCTTTCCTTCCTTTCTGCAACCATTCCTTCCTGCTACCTTTTCTTCCTTCCTTATCTCCCTTCATCTCTCTCCTTCCCCAGGCTTACCTTCAGATCCTCTTCCTCCATACTTCCTCCATTAACTCTGTCCCAGCCACTGTCCATAGAAACCACAATCCACTTCTCCCTGCCTCCTTCCCTGCCTACATTCCTTCCCTCATTGCTACCTTCCCTCCTGTCTTCCTTGGCTTCATCACCCCGCTCTTTTCTTTCTATCATTCCTTCCTTCCCTCTCTTTCTTACCTTCCATAACTTTCCTTCCTATTTTTACCTTACTTAGCTCTTGATTTATGGTACATTACCTTTTATCTTTTTTTTCTCCTTTTTTCTTCACCATTATGAACACTGTGGCAACTTGCTACTACTAATCTGTTGTGGAGCACTCTTTTCCCATGTCGCAAAAAGGACATACTCATGTCTAAGATATACTTTGGTCATTGTGCACATCCTGTTTTATATAGGTTACCCACCACAACCAGGATAAGGACAACTTGATCATCATTGTGCTAGACATGCATATGTGTAGAGGCCAGCTTTATGAACACTGGAGCTAGAAGTAAACAAGGTACCTAGAAGGGACTGGATAGAAATAGGGAAATTGCCAATCGTTCACCCATGACTTGCCTAAGTTTCATAGCCTTTGGAATACCCCAAGGTCACATTAAGATTGAAGCACATGTTTGTTTGTTGATCTCTTTCACTAAGGTACAAGTACTGGAGGAATTGGCTCATTTGTGGCCCCAGCTTGTGAGTCATTTGCATTTGAAAATAACCTATTATATGTGCATTAGACCTATATTTCAACCAGCGGTCAATGGGCAATATTGCTAACCTCTTAGATAAATGGATGGAAATGCCTTGAGAAGATTGGGTTTTTACAGCCCAAGAGGTAGTCTCAACATATTGATGTCTGAAAATATGAGAAGAAGCCATCCCCGGGCCATTCCCATTTCATGTTTTGAACCCAAAAATTGTCGGAAGACCAAAAACTCCTTTCTCCCCTTGTGTTTGTAGTTGCTGAGTCACCGACAAAAATTAAAGGAACCAGCATAAGCTGCCAGGATAGAGACAACACTAGCCGGCACTGAAGCCATGATTTTATTTCTCCATTAGTGTCCTGATCTATCACTCCTGGAATAATACATAAGCCCCTCAGTGCAGAGCAGCTGTAACCTAACAATTAGCCAACAGATTCCCTTGGAAGAGGGCCAAGAACTCCTGGATGGAGGGCCTGAAATCCCATTTCCGAAGTCAGTACTGTGCAGGTAGAAGAACAGAGATCCAGTCCTGAACTTCCTCAGAGGAAGTTGCTCAGAGGAGACTTGAACCTGATTGTTGCTGCAGGTTGTTGGGGGATAGGCTTGAGGTTGGGGGCAGGATGGAGCCGCCCGAAAATTTTTTTGTGGGGCCAGGTGCTGGCTCCTCTGCCAGTACTAGTGTCAGAGACTAAATCTGTTTTGGGATTATTGGCATTACCCTCATGTCCCAGGTGCAGTTGTTCATCCAGCTGCACAGGCAATGATTCACTTGTTACAGAAAACTTTTTAATCCTGACTTTTCGTCTTATTCTTGCTAACAGTTCAGGACATCCTTGTTTGAAATTTGGATTCTGGTAGCACAGAAACTAAAACAAAAGGAGAAAGTTACTTGGAGACATTTGAAGCAGAGAGACTCAGAGCCAAACCTAGCCAAAGGAGATGAATTACCATTTACTCTCAATGGCAAAGGAGTCAATTGACGCATAAATACTTTAACTATATGCAGGGCTTAGTAGAAGAGAAACAGATAAATACAACAATGTTCTGAACCAATTGGATCTGCCACGTTGAACACAGAGAATCTGTTATGTGGTTTTGTACACAGTCCAAAGGTGTAATTCTAATTGGCTAGCGATATTTTTGTAAATTCTAATGGTGAAGTCAAAATTTGTCCTTTACGAAGTGAACCTTTCTTTCCGTTACATTTTGTTTGGCCAGTCCTGGGCCTGGGACTCAGGGTCTAAGCACCGTGCCTGTCTTCTTCCCGCTCAAGGCTAGCACTCTGCCACCTGAGCCACAGCGACCCTTCTAGCCATTTTCCACATATATGTGGTGCTGGGGAATTGAACTGAGAGCTTCTTGTATAGGAGGCAAGCCCTCTTTTCATAGGCCATATTCCCAGCCCTTTCCGTTACATTTGAAAGTAATTTGAGCTTTGGTATTTCTCTAGTTCACTGATAGAAGAAACAGGTGTACCAAGAGAGGTATGCATAGCTATGTAAGGGGGAAAAAATTGAAATTACCTTCCTTAAAGACGAGCCTTCCTCTTCCTCAGTCAAGAAGTCAAGCAGAGAAGCAGAACGATCAAATTGGTGATGAAGTTTACTGAACCCGTACAGATTCAGCTGTCGAATTACACTTTTCATGCTGTTCGTTTCAAATATCTTGAAAGGATATTTCCGTCCCAAAATTTCTTCTTTAAATAGATCTTCATTAATCACAACAGAAGTTCCCTCCTCACCCCACCAAATTGACTTGAATTTGTCACTTTCTACTATTGTCCAAAGCTTTCTGGGAAAAGTCAGGGAAAGAAAATCAGGGTCTCGAACCGATTCCAAGTCACAATCCTGGGATGGTAGTCCTTGGACCCAAGATGCCTGACACAAAGCTTGAAAAGCCAATTCCTCAACCACAGACCTTAATGCCGCCTCCTCTGCGAGTGAGGGTTCCCACCAGGAGGGTAGGTTGGAGGTCTCTGAACCTGTACAGCTCTGTTGGAACGTATTAGGCACATTTGAAAAATGTTCCTTCATGTCAGTTTCCTGCATGTTCAAGTCCTCATCCCATCTGCAGAGTAGGGTACACTGCAGCTTAAGGAGTCCTAGAGGGTAGCTATGTCTGCTCAAGTAGGTCTAGCACACAGCTAGACCATAATGAGCATTCTGTGACATCACAAAAACGTCTTTGGTCTCCTACCATGTGCTAGGTAACCAGTCAGAAGCTTTCCTAGAAACTCTGATGCTAATCCTTTTATCCTAAATTGGAGACTGAATTTTCCTCTGCGGATAATGTGTGTACCTATGAGTCCAATAGAATCCTGCACATTGACATGGGAATCAATCAGCTGGTCAGACTCTGCTACGCCTAAAAGTTATTTTTTGGCATTCACTGCCTCTTGCCTTTCTAGCTTAATGTCCAGAGCCGAGGGCTGTGTACTTGCACTTCCCAAATGTGATGGAAGTTGATGACAGATCTGTTATATTAACATGAGTCTTCCAACAATGAGCATGTTAGTCAGTGTTTCATAATGACAGGGACAATGTACAAGTCCTGTCTGAAAACATGATTATGAAAATATTCCTGAAAATTCAGTTGCTGACATTATTAGGGTTGGCAATTTTCACTGTATGGGATGATCTCACAGAAAGAGCTAAAGCTGGCACAAGGAATTCCTGTGACACTATATCTGCAGGAAGGGAAGCTACAGATAAAAGCACAATACTTTGATGTTGTCATCTCACAAGTGGATGCGAGTATAAAATGGATAAACTGTAGATATCCTACAATGCTGCAACTCATCTTCTGTGAAATTATCTGCCATTTTTTTTTCTATTTCAATTAACTTAGAGAAGTGAAGAAATAAAATTGTTTCAGATGGAAACCTGTGAGATAATGTGCATGATTTCATTTTCATTTCTCATCTATTTACTAATGGACTCTTCAATACTGCATACAGAATAATGAGCCCCAAGCCTTGAGGTAAAAAGCAGTGCAAGTGTAAACATAGGGTCCTATTCCAGCCATAGCAACTGCAGGCCATTCTTTTATTTATTTATTTATTTATTTTTTGCCAGTCCTGGGCCTTGGACTCAAGGCCTGAGCACTGTCCCTGGCTTCTTCCCGCTCAAGGCTAGCACTCTGCCACTTGAGCTACAGTGCCGCTTCTGGCTGTTTTCTGTATATGTGGTGCTGGGGAATCGAACCTAGGGCCTCCTGTATCCGAGGCCGGCTCTCTTGCCACTAGGCTATATCCCCAGCCCCACAAGCGTTTCTTGGATATAATAAAACCTAGGTTTCATTGTGATAGGTCCTGAGCACTGAAAATGACATATTATTACAATTCCACAATTACAGCAGGCTGAGAAATAAGAACTGCTGTTGAAATGTAGAAGCTACTTGACAGCCATGAGTGAATGTGGGGGTGTTTAGTCTCCCAAGCTCTCGTGTACTGCGGAGAGTTGGGAAAAAATGCCCCTCCCTGATGAGCCAAGAAGAGGAAAAGAGGGCAGACAGACTTCTATCCCAGCCCCACTTTCCTCAGAGGACAAACAGACAGTCTGGGAACCAAGTCAATGCTAAGACTCATTTAATGGTAGAAAGAGCTGCACTTTTAAATGGGTGGGAGGGCGGCGGAAGGGGAGGAGTAGAATCGCCTATTAATGATACAAAGCACCTGGGGCGGGAGTGGCCCACAAGTAATGATTTGCAGGTCCTTTACCTAAAAGCTCACCTACACACAACCACAAACAAGCAGAAATACACACACATTCACTCCGCTAGTTCAACAAGACCTCCCAAATCCAAAAGCATAGACAGTGGAACTATGACATCCCATTGAACAGAGGGAGACTTAGCCTCAGCAAGGATTTCTGACACCCTTTCCTGGAACTCCTGGGGTCCAGTTGAGGAAAACTCCTCCTAAGGGTTTCCTCTGTTTGTTGGCCAATCTTAAGCACTTTGTCATGAGATTCTCCTTCCCTGATTAGAAAACTCTTGGATTGTATTGTTCCTCCAACTACTCATGAGATATGCTTTCACAATCTTAGGCATTCAATTGAATTTTGGGGAAGCCGATTAGAGTTTTATATTTGCTAATCTGATCCGGTGTTGTAGTGATATCCATGATATGAACAGAGTGGCAAATTTTTCTGAATTGTTCTTGCAATTGATTGATTAATTGATCTCTAACCCCATATACCCCTGACATCCCAAAAATAAAGCACATGCCTTCTTCTCAAAAAACGTCTCCCATATCCTTTCTTCATTGCAGTTACCATTTGTCCCACATCTGTCCCCCAACGTGGGACATGGCATTTGATCCAAAGGAGATCCAGGAAACTACGTTGTGAACTCTCAAGGGGAACTAAGGGACATTTTTAATCACAAGAGATAGCGAATCTGTGTAGCGAGCTCTCCAGAAGAACTGAAAACATTATGGGGATATGGGACAAGCTTAAGGTGCTTCTTTGTCTAATCTTATCCACCAGGTTCTGAAACGTAAATGGGCTATGATCTCGCATTCGGAAATACATGAGTGCATGCAGGAGGTAAGGGAGTATAATCTTTTATTCCCAGAGGAAACGATTTTAGAAGATTAGAGGAGGATTTTAGACTTAGAAGCCTGGAAGCGAGTAAAGAGTAATGCAGAAATGGCATATGGTGTGGTGACAATGTTCCAGCTCCATTGAGGTCTATTTGGGCCTTAATGCATGCAGCTCTCCATATGATTTCTCACAATGCTGTCATAACATCAGCTGCTGAACTAGTGGCTAATATGGGGAAAGCAAGGAATACTTATAATCTTCAAGAGGTGGCAAAACCTCGAAGTGGACCACAGGTAACAGTTCAAACTATACCTGAGCAATCTCCTGTCAGATCTGTTACAAAAAATTTAAACATTCTTTGGCGTCTGTATATGATCCTTCAGAGAATGACGCTAATTTAGGCAGTTCAGCAGCACAGTGGGAGCTCTACATAGGTTATTGAGTCCTGCAGGTCCCATCAGGAAGTAGAAAGTGACAAACAATAGATTTCCTCCTCAGGGCCCCTTGACATTTCTTATTGTAATTCATATGATTCTGTTTCCCTCACTTGTTTTCTTGCTCTTCCTGTCATTCAACCCTGTCCAATGGGAGGTGTAGCTCAGCCCCCTCATGATGTATATTGACCTGATTCACTTAAATTAGGAAAGTTGTAATACGGGGCTCATAGATGGCTCTGTTCCATTGAAGTGAGTTTCCATATCATCTTTTCTTGACAACCAGTCACTAGCAGGGGAGCTGCCGCATCACTTTGAGTTTTATTTCTTAGGTCCCTTACATTTAGTACTAACAGACAAATAGCCTCGCCATTCATCTAAATGACCATATTTACCGACCTTGAGGCATCACATATAACTCATTTTCCTTAAGAGAGAATAGAAAATTCTTACTAGAGTCACGATATTTTAAGTTGGCTTTGGGAACTTATTGAACACCCCCAAGACTGAGATGGGGACCCCGTGACCCAGAGTCTTACAGATTCAACTTTTGCATAAGTCTGTTATAAAACCCTCTACTAGTTACTGCTTTGTGTTTTATGTACTGACTGAAACAGGTCAGTGAGTGTTGGGTAAGTGATGTGGTGACTTGGACACAAGTATACACCCTTAACTGGAAAAAGTTCAAGAGTTCATCCCTTCTTTTGGTCACTGGAGGGTCAGGTTTTGTCTCTGTGGGCACTGTCATTAAACTTGTCTCATGGTTTTGTTGTTTCTTACTGTCTATTTGGGGGCGGTAGATTTTCTCTAACTCTTTCCATTATCAAGCAAGTCTTCTGTGTTCCTTGAAGGCATTGCCAGTTGGTCTCAGCAGGGTGTCTTCTGGAGGATAGAAATATCCAGAGGGGAGGATCACCATGAGATGTTTCAGGGCACAGTGTTCTTTCTGTCACTCTGGGAGTCAACTTGTCAATGCCTGTCTTGCATTCCGTAGAAGATATTTTTGTGAATTATTTAGAAATACACTTAGAAACCTAATGACCTGGTGCAGCTCAAAAATAATATTTTCTATAGTTGAAACTGAGTTTCATTTTTTCCTATTGGAAATGACACTACAGCATTGTTTGTCAGATCAATTATATTGAATATCTGATATCAGTGTACTAAGTAGTGTCCAAGTAGAGGCACAGATTTATTAATTCCCTATGAATTTTTATGAATTTCCTTGCTTCCCACCAGATATCCTTTCTTTTTCATCTGACCGGTCCATGCTTTCATATTGCCTTGCTTCTATCTCCAACCCAAGTCTCCCTTGCTCTCATCTTTCCTTCCTTTCTGCAATCATTCCTTCCTGCTACCTTTTCTTCCTTCCTTATCTCCCTTCATCTCTCTCCTTCCCCAGGCTTACCTTCAGATCCTCTTCCTCCATACTTCCTCCATTAACTCTGTCCCAGCCACTGTCCATGGAAACCACAATCCACCTCTCCCTGCCTCCTTCCCTGCCTACATTCCTTCCGTCATTGCCACCTTCCCTCTTGTCTTCCTTGGCTTCATCACCCCGCTCTTTTCTTTCTATCATTCCTTCCTTCCCTCTCTTTCTTACCTTCCATAACTTTCCTTCCTATTTTTACCTTACTTAGCTCTTGATTTATGGTACATTACCTTTTATCTTTTTTTTCTCCTTTTTTCTTCACCATTATGAACACTGTGGCAACTTGCTACTACTAATCTGTTGTGGAGCACTCTTTTCCCATATCGCAAAAAGGACATACTCATGTCTAAGATATACTTTGGTCATTGTGCACATCCTGTTTTATATAGGTTACCCAACACAACCAGGATAAGGACAACTTGATCATCATTGTGCTAGACATGCATATATGTAGAGGCCAGCTTTATGAACACTGGAGCTAGAAGTAAACAAGGTACTTAGAAGGGACTGGATAGAAATAGGGAAATTGCCAATCGTTCACCCATGACTTGCCTAAGTTTCATAGCCTTTAGAATACCCCAAGGTCACATTAAGATTGAAGCACATGTTTGTTTGTTGATCTCTTTCACTAAGGTACAAGTACTGGAGGAATTGGCTCATTTGTGGCCCAAGCTTGTGAGTCATTTGCACGTGAAAATAACCTATTATATGTGCATTAGACCTATATTTCAACCAGCGATCAATGGGCAATATTGCTAACCTCTTAGATAAACGGATGGAAATGCCTTGAGAAGATTGGGTTTTTACAGCCCAAGAGGTAGTCTCAACATTTTGATGTCTGAAAATATGAGAAGAAGCCATCCCCGGGCCATTCCCATTTCATGTTTTGAACCCAAAAATTGTCGGAAGACCAAAAACTCCTTTCTCCCCTTGTGTTTGTAGTTCCTGAGTCACCGACAAAAATTAAAGGAACCAGCATAAGCTGCCAGGATAGAGACAACACTAGCCGGCACTGAAGCCATGATTTTATTTCTCCATTAGTGTCCTGATCTATCACTCCTGGAATAATACATAAGCCCCTCAGTGCAGAGCAGCTGTAACCTAACAATTAGCCAACAGATTCCCTTGGAAGAGGGCCAAGAACTCCTGGATGGAGGGCCTGAAATCCCATTTCCGAAGTCAGTACTGTGCAGGTAGAAGAACAGAGATCCAGTCCTGAACTTCCTCAGAGGAAGTTGCTCAGAGGAGACTTGAACCTGATTGTGGCAGCAGGTTGTTGGGGGATAGGCTTGAGGTTGGGGGCAGGATGGAGCCGCCCGAAAATTTTTTTGTGGGGCCAGGTGCTGGCTCCTCTGCCAGTTTTCTGAAATCTGGTGGCCACAGTCATTCAAAGTAGATCTGAAATTTGTAACACAATGCTTCCCGTTTTTACAATGGGGACAAATTTCACTCATAGTTCTTCTCCTTTTCTGATTAGGTCAGTGAGCCATTAAGTGGTCCATTTGTCTTCAGGAAAAACAGATGCCGGGAATCCCAGCAGTACATAGATGTCCCCGTCGCCTTCTCCCCATACAGTGAATGTGTAAGAACTCTGTCACAGTCAGCCCTTGGAGCCCTGCAGCCAGCGTGAGGCCCTGAACATAGGATGGCCCAATGTCTGCACAAAGTCGAATATAGTCATTTATTCCTCCTTTTTTCTTAGAAGGCCTGACGGCTGCTTGGCAATTTGGGCATAAAGTTTTAGTAGGCCAGGTTTCAAGAATGACTTCAGTGTGCTGGGAATATGGCCTATTGGCAAGTGTGCTTGCCTCATATACATGAAGCCCTGGGTGCTATTCTCCAGCACCACATATATAGAAAATGGCCAGAAGTGGCGCTGTGGCTCAAGTAGCAGAGTGCTAGCTTAGAGCAAAAAGAAGCCAGGGACAGTGCTCAGGCCCTAAGGTGAAGACCCAGGATTGGCCAATGAATAAATAAATAGATAAGAATGACTTGAGTAAATGGCACTGTAGGGCCATATTGAACACAAGCATTCTTTAGATCTCTTATTGGTTGAAATGGCAAAGCCTGATGAACCCTTTTGTTATCTTCATCCTGCCTGTCAGGGAATAAATGAAAACCAGGAATGTCCTCCCTTCTTGAGCAGCCTGAGCCAAGGAAGTGTGCCACGCTTACGGCTAGGAGGGCCAGGAGCCTTTACCAGCACACGCTGAGATGGTACTAGCTGTGAGACTCTATCAGGCGGAGGTTGTGGTGGGAAAGGATCAAAGACCGCCAGGATTCTGGGCAGAGCCCACAAGTCTCTCCCTTTACAGGAGATTGCTGTTTTTTTTTTTTTTTTTTTTTTTTGTGTGTTTTTTTAGTTTCTTTTTTTTTTTTTTTTTTTTTGGCCAGTCCTGGGCCTTGGACTCAGGGCCTGAGCACTGTCCCTGGCTTCTTCCTGCTCAAGGCTAGCACTCTGCCACTTGAGCCACAGCGCCGCTTCTGGCCATTTTCTGTATATGTGGTGCTGGGGAATCGAACCTAGGGCCTCGTGTATCCGAGGCAGGCACTCTTGCCACTAGGCTATATCCCCAGCCCCGAGATTGCTGTTTTGGATGATATTGTGATTCCAAAATTTTCTCCACATGGGTCAATCTGTCTTTACTAGGCTCATTACATAATTTTTTCTCAGTGTCTGAGCCATCTCAGTCTTCCTTTTATCTAGCCCTGTGGGTTGAAATGTTTTTTAATTTTCTCAGCTCTTCCCATACAGCTGCATAAGCTTGGGGGTTGGGTGATGCTCATCAAGTCCCTGTTCAGTTTCTCTGATCGACTGTTTGAACCTAATCCGTTCATGTCTACAATGGCACTATTTGTAACGGATTGAGATTACGACCATAACCTACTTCATGCCACACTACTTCCTCTTTTGTTCTTGTTTATTTTTTCCGTTATTGTCAGAGTGATGGACCGAAGGATTAGAGGTTCATAAGTGAGTCAGTAAGTATATATCTCATACATCATTTTCCTCCTCCAACACCCCCTTTCCAACTCCTTTGTCTCTTTCCCCCTGAGAAATTGTAGAATTGGTTTACACAAATGTTGTGTAAATTTTGCTTTTGGAGGCACTTTTAATTTTAACCTTTTGCCCTTGATTTCTGCATAACCTGTCCCTTTACTAGTGTTTATACAAGAATCAAATTATTTACTCTTTTCTTTCACTAATTTGTGGGGCAACTGTATATACAAGTTTGTCTGACCAAGATGAATTTAGCCAAGCTAATATTTATTGAATGGTTCCAGTAATATAATGAATTATGTACTTCCCAACCACAACACTGCAAGGGGATCACCAGTACCCAAGGTGTGTACAATTATGTTTGGAGACTGTGTAAACGAATCAAGGAACCCTTCCCTTGAGATTTCCTTTTTCATTTTAGCTCAATATTTTTCAACCATGAACTATCTATTATGATCTCTAAATTGTTTTCCTAAAATCAACATCTTTTCCCACTGCACATATAGGTCCCCTTGTAAAGGAAGGAGAGATTCAGGACTCCTCTGTACCTAGGGATGATTTTAAGTATGGTGTCTTCATAGCTCTCAAGTGGTTGTTGAGAAAGAAATTGTTAGGAGCCCAAACTAAATGTCTACAACAGAACACAGTCATCTCCTTTGAAGTATCCATTTAGTAGTGCTTTCATTCCAACATCATTGGATCAAACAAAACCAGTGCCTAGTCATACTGTTACTTAGATTTTACTTTGCAATACTCAAGATGGAGTGAACGAGAGGGTTATTATGTCATCCCCATCAAACCAGTTCACTATAGGAAAAATTAACACCAGAAATCATAATGGAGTTTTCCTTTAGACAGAAAAGAGGAGATACAGCTTCTTCCCCCATTTGTACATGTCAACCACATATGGTTCCATCCTTGATAATGGACTCTAAGAGTATCACTGGCTGCAATTGTACTATTGCAAAATGACGCAAATGGGGAGGGCTGGAGGGAAAAGCAGAGGACATGAAATGTGTCACAGTTGGCATTTCCTTATCCCAACATTGGTGTAAACGCTATTGGGTGTCCATTACCCACCATACAAGACAAAGAAATAGAGTTCCATGTAAATTTTAATTGATGTGCCTGTCTTGTGGTTCCCTGCACTGGTCGAGAATATTTTACACACCACTATTGGAAGAAAAAATATGTGACTTTTTTGTAACTTGGTGCACATTGAATTTTACAATATATAAAGTCACTTTGTGTTGTATTTCTTCTGTCCCTGACTTTTAGTAGTCACAGACATATTTCCTAGCGTTTCATGTAAATGACCAACTTTACCGACCTTGAGATATTCCATATAAATCATTTCCCTTAGAAGAGGAGAGAAAAATCTTACTAGAGTCACTTTATTTTAGGCTGGCTTTGGGAATTTAGGGAACTCCCTCCAAGACTGTGATGGGGACCCCGTGACCCAGAGATTTCCCAGCGTCAACTTTTGCATAAGTCTTTTGACAAATCCTCTAGTGGTGTTTGGTTTGTGTTTCATGCACTGACCTAAAATGGTCAGTGAGTGCTGGGTTGGTGACATGGTGACTTGGACACAAGTTTACACCCCTGCTTGAAAAAAGAGGCAAGATGTCATCCCTTCTTTTGGGACCTCGTGGGTCAGGTTTTGTCTCGGTAGGCATTCTGTCATTACACTTGTCTCTTGGTTTTGTTGTTTCCTACTGTCTATTTCAGGGACTTAGATTGTCTCTAACTCTTCCTAATATCAACAGGTCATCTGTGTTCCTTGAAGGCACTGCCAGATGGCCTCATCAGGGTGTCATCTGGAGCATAGAGATATCCAGAGTGGAACATCCTTAGGAGATGATACAGGGCACAGTGTTCTTTCTGTCACTCTGGCAGTCAACTTGTCAATGCCAGTCTTGCATTCCGTAGAAGAATATTGTTGAGCCTTACTTAGAAATTCACTTAGAAATCTCATGACCCTGTGCAGCGGATGAATAACATTTTCTATAGTACAAACTGAGTTTCATTTTTACCTATTTGAACTGACACTACAGATTTTTATGTCAAGCAAACGATACTGAATATTTGATATCAATGTACTAAGTAGTGTCCAAGTAAAAACACAGATTTATAAATATAAAATGTATTTTTATGATTTTCCTTGCTTCCCATGAAGTACCAATTCCTTTTCATCTTCCCTCTCACTGCTTTCATGGTTCCTTACTCCTATGTCCCACCCAGTCTCCCTTGTTCTCATCCTTCCTTTCTGCTTTCATTCCTTCCTGATTTCTTTTCTTCCCTCCTTATCTCTGTTTGTCACTCTCTCCTTCCCCAGGATTCCTTTTGGATCCTTCTTTCTCCATACTTCCACCTATAACTCCATCCCTCACACTGTTGATACAAACCACAATCCATCTGTCCCTGCCTCCTTGCCTGCCTGCATTCCTTCCCTCCTTGCTACCTTCTCTCCTGTCTTCTTTCCTGAATTCTTGTCTTCCTGTGCTTCATCACTCCATCCCTTTTCTTTATATCATTCATTGCTTCCCTCTCCTTTCTCTAGTTCCACAACTTTCCTTCTTACTTGGTACCTTCCTTAGCTCCGGATTTTTGGTATATTACCTCTTATCTTTTTTTAATCTTTTTTTCATCATCATTGGGAACACTGTGGCTACTTGCTACTACGATTCTGTTGTAGAGTATGCTGTTGCCATGTGGCAAAAAGGACATACTCATGTCTAATATGCTTTGGTCATTATGCACTTCCTGTTTAATATTAGTAACCCAAGAAGACCAGGATGAGGACAAATTGATCATCATTGTGCAACACATGCATGCATGTAGATGCCAGTTATATGAATAGTGGAGCTGGAAGTAAACAAGGCTCTTGAGGGGAATGGATAGAAATGGGAAAATGGCCAATTGTTCACCCATGTTTGCCTAAGTTTCATATATCCTTTGGAACACGTCTTGGTCCGTTTCAAATTGAAGCACATGTTTGTTTGTTGATCTCTTTCACTAAGGTAGGTGTGACTGGAGTAACTAGCTCATTTGTCGCCCCGGGTAGTGAGTCATTTCCATTTGAATATAACCCATTATTTATGCTATAGTTTAATTTGAACTAATGGTCAATTGGCAATGATGCTAACCTCTTAGATAAATGCATGGAAATGCCTTAAGAAGTTTGGGTTTTTACAGCCCAAGTGGTAGTCTCAACATATTGATGTCTGAAAACATGAGATGAAGCGCATCCCACTGTTGAAATAAAGCAACATTTTAGTTTTATTTGCTATTGGCCTATAAGAAACAATACAGTTGAATGACCCTTCATTGCTTGAATAAAGCTGGGCAGAGTCTTTATTCATTATAACAATACACATCGAAATTAATTTTCCTCCCAACTCTGGCACTGGCTTGGGATATTACTCTCTTTCTGTTCCTTGTAAACTGGTGCTATTATATGATGATATTTTGAAAATGCTGCGGCAGATATTTCGCGTGTGGTGGCATCGGAGCACCGTTGATTGGATGCTGTCACTAGCATGCTTGAATGTGGCAATTCGTAGGCCATAAAATAAGAATATCCAATTGGAATAGCTGAAGTTGGCATCATCTCTCTGAAATTATCGTTTGATAATCGATGTGATTTTTGATATTGAGAATTATAACTTTTATCAAAATTCAAAAAGCAGTCATGTGCCTGGAGGTAGCTGTTGTTTGACAGCACATGAAGTGTGGTCAAATGACTAGACATGGCTCCCTGATCCATAAACTTTTTGTGTGAATGTCTGACAGAAGAATCTCTGGCAGGATTGTCATTTTTGAGTAAAGGTGCTGCAGTTGACAGCATGTGCGTGCCAGATGGCTGGGGTCTATGAGACAGCAGTGAACTTCGTGATGTTGAAAGGATTCCTTCAGTACTAGTGTCAGAGACTAAATCTGTTTTGGGATTATTGGCATTACCCTCATGTCCCAGGTGCAGTTGTTCATCCAGCTGCACAGGCAATGATTCACTTGTTACAGAAAACTTTTTAATCCTGACTTTTCGTCTTATTCTTGCTAACAGTTCAGGACATCCTTGTTTGAAATTTGGATTCTGGTAGCACAGAAACTAAAACAAAAGGAGAAAGTTACTTGGAGACATTTGAAGCAGAGAGACTCAGAGCCAAACCTAGCCAAAGGAGATGAATTACCATTTACTCTCAATGGCAAAGGAGTCAATTGACGCATAAATACTTTAACTATATGCAGGGCTTAGTAGAAGAGAAACAGATAAATACAACAATGTTCTGAACCAACTGGATCTGCCACGTTGAACACAGAGAATCTGTTATGTGGTTTTGTACACAGTCCAAAGGTGTAATTCTAATTGGCTAGCGATATTTTTGTAAATTCTAATGGTGAAGTCAAAATTTGTCCTTTACGAAGTGAACCTTTCTTTCCCTTACATTTTGTTTGGACAGTCCTGGGCCTGGGACTCAGGGTCTAAGCACCGTGCCTGTCTTCTTCCCGCTCAAGGCTAGCACTCTGCCACCTGAGCCACAGCGACCCTTCTAGCCGTTTTCCACATATATGTGGTGCTGGGGAATTGAACTGAGAGCTTCTTGTATAGGAGGCAAGCCCTCTTTTCATAGGCCATATTCCCAGCCCTTTCCGTTACATTTGAAAGTAATTTGAGCTTTGGTATTTCTCTAGTTCACTGATAGAAGAAACAGGTGTACCAAGAGAGGTATGCATAGCTATGTAAGGGGAAAAAAAATTGAAATTACCTTCCTTAAAGACGAGCCTTCCTCTTCCTCAGTCAAGAAGTCAAGCAGAGAAGCAGAACGATCAAATTGGTGATGAAGTTTACTGAACCCGTACAGATTCAGCTGTCGAATTACACTTTTCATGCTGTTCGTTTCAAATATCTTGAAAGGATATTTCCGTCCCAAAATTTCTTCTTTAAATAGATCTTCATTAATCACAACAGAAGTTCCCTCCTCACCCCACCAAATTGACTTGAATTTGTCACTTTCTACTATTGTCCAAAGCTTTCTGGGAAAAGTCAGGGAAAGAAAATCAGGGTCTGGAACCGATTCCAAGTCACAATCCTGGGATGGTAGTCCTTGGACCCAAGATGCCTGACACAAAGCTTGAAAAGCCAATTCCTCAACCACAGACCTTAATGCCGCCTCCTCTGCGAGTGAGGGTTCCCACCAGGAGGGTAGGTTGGAGGTCTCTGAACCTGTACAGCTCTGTTGGAACGTATTAGGCACATTTGAAAAATGTTCCTTCATGTCAGTTTCCTGCATGTTCAAGTCCTCATCCCATCTGCAGAGTAGGGTACACTGCAGCTTAAGGAGTCCTAGAGGGTAGCTATGTCTGCTCAAGTAGGTCTAGCACACAGCTAGACCATAATGAGCATTCTGTGACATCACAAAAACGTCTTTGGTCTCCTACCATGTGCTAGGTAACCAGTCAGAAGCTTTCCTAGAAACTCTGATGCTAATCCTTTTATCCTAAATTGGAGACTGAATTTTCCTCTGCGGATAATGTGTGTACCTATGAGTCCAATAGAATCCTGCACATTGACATGGGAATCAATCAGCTGGTCAGACTCTGCTACGCCTAAAAGTTATTTTTTGGCATTCACTGCCTCTTGCCTTTCTAGCTTAATGTCCAGAGCCGAGGGCTGCGTACTTGCACTTCCCAAATGTGATGGAAGTTGATGACAGATCTGTTATATTAACATGAGTCTTCCAACAATGAGCATGTTAGTCAGTGTTTCATAATGACAGGGACAATGTACAAGTCCTGTCTGAAAACATGATTATGAAAATATTCCTGAAAATTCAGTTGCTGACATTATTAGGGTTGGCAATTTTCACTGTATGGGATGATCTCACAGAAAGAGCTAAAGCTGGCACAAGGAATTCCTGTGACACTATATCTGCAGGAAGGGAAGCTACAGATAAAAGCACAATACTTTGATGTTGTCATCTCACAAGTGGATGCGAGTATAAAATGGATAAACTGTAGATATCCTACAATGCTGCAACTCATCTTCTGTGAAATTATCTGCCATTTTTTTTCTATTTCAATTAACTTAGAGAAGTGAAGAAATAAAATTGTTTCAGATGGAAACCTGTGAGATAATGTGCATGATTTCATTTTCATTTCTCATCTATTTACTAATGGACTCTTCAATACTGCATACAGAATAATGAGCCCCAAGCCTTGAGGTAAAAAGCAGTGCAAGTGTAAACATAGGGTCCTATTCCAGCCATAGCAACTGCAAGCCATTCTTTTATTTATTTATTTATTTATTTATTTTTTGCCAGTCCTGGGCCTTGGACTCAAGGCCTGAGCACTGTCCCTGGCTTCTTCCCGCTCAAGGCTAGCACTCTGCCACTTGAGCTACAGTGCCGCTTCTGGCTGTTTTCTGTATATGTGGTGCTGGGGAATCGAACCTAGGGCCTCCTGTATCCGAGGCCGGCTCTCTTGCCACTAGGCTATATCCCCAGCCCCACAAGCGTTTCTTGGATATAATAAAACCTAGGTTTCATTGTGATAGGTCCTGAGCACTGAAAATGACATATTATTACAATTCCACAGTTACAGCAGGCTGAGAAATAAGAACTGCTGTTGAAATGTAGAAGCTACTTGACAGCCATGAGTGAATGTGGGGGTGTTTAGTCTCCCAAGCTCTCGTGTACTGCGGAGAGTTGGGAAAAATGCCCCTCCCTGATGAGCCAAGAAGAGGAAAAGAGGGCAGACAGACTTCTATCCCAGCCCCACTTTCCTCAGAGGACAAACAGACAGTCTGGGAACCAAGTCAATGCTAAGACTCATTTAATGGTAGAAAGAGCTGCACTTTTAAATGGGTGGGAGGGCGGCGGAAGGGGAGGAGTAGAATCGCCTATTAATGATACAAAGCACCTGGGGCGGGAGTGGCCCACAAGTAATGATTTGCAGGTCCTTTACCTTAAAGCTCACCTACACACAACCACAAACAAGCAGAAATACACACACATTCACACCCCTAGATCAACAAGATCTCCCAAATCCACATGCATAGATAGTGGAACTATGACATCCCATTGAACAGAGGGAGACTTAGCCTCAGCAAGGATTTCTGACACCCTTTCCTGGAACTCCTGGGGTCCAGTTGAGGAAAACTCACCTACACACAACCACAAACAAGCAGAAATACACACACATTCACTCCGCTAGTTCAACAAGATCTCCCAAATCCAAAAGCATAGACAGTGGAACTATGACATCCCATTGAACAGAGGGAGACTTAGCCTCAGCAAGGATTTCTGACACCCTTTCCTGGAACTCCTGGGGTCCAGTTGAGGAAAACTCCTCCTAAGGGTTTCCTCTGTTTGTTGGCCAATCTTAAGCACTTTGTCATGAGATTCTCCTTCCCTGATTAGAAAACTCTTGGATTGTATTGTTCCTCCAACTACTCATGAGATATGCTTTCACAATCTTAGGCATTCAATTGAATTTTGGGGAAGCCGATTAGAGTTTTATATTTGCTAATCTGATCCGGTGTTGTAGTGATATCCATGATATGAACAGAGTGGCAAATTTTTCTGAATTGTTCTTGCAATTGATTGATTAATTGATCTCTAACCCCATATATCCCTGACATCCCAAAAATAAAGCACATGCCTTCTTCTCAAAAAACCACGTCTCCCATATCCTTTCTTCATTGCAGTTACCATTTGTCCCACATCTGTCCCCCAACGTGGGACATGGCATTTGATCCAAAGGAGATCCAGGAAACTACGTTGTGAACTCTCAAGGGGAACTAAGGGACATTTTTAATCACAAGAGATAGCGAATCTGTGTAGCGAGCTCTCCAGAAGAACTGAAAACATTATGGGGATATGGGACAAGCTTAAGGTGCTTCTTTGTCTAATCTTATCCACCAGGTTCTGAAACGTAAATGGGCTATGATCTCGCATTCGGAAATACATGAGTGCATGCAGGAGGTAAGGGAGTATAATCTTTTATTCCCAGAGGAAACGATTTTAGAAGATTAGAGGAGGATTTAGACTTAGAAGCCTGGAAGCGAGTAAAGAGTAATGCAGAAATGGCATATGGTGTGGTGACAATGTTCCAGCTCCATTGAGGTCTATTTGGGCCTTAATGCATGCAGCTCTCCATATGATTTCTCACAATGCTGTCATAACATCAGCTGCTGAACTAGTGGCTAATATGGGGGAAGTAAGGAATACTTATAATCTTCAAGAGGTGGCAAAACCTCGAAGTGGACCACAGGTAACAGTTCAAACTATACCTGAGCAATCTCCTGTCAGATCTGTTACAAAAATTTAAACATTCTTCGGCGTCTGTATATGATCCTTCAGAGAATGACGCTAATTTAGGCAGTTCAGCAGCACAGTGGGAGCTCTACATAGGTTATTGAGTCCTGCAGGTCCCATCAGGAAGTAGAAAGTGACAAACAATAGATTTCCTCCTCAGGGCCCCTTGACATTTCTTATTGTAATTCATATGATTCTGTTTCCCTCACTTGTTTTCTTGCTCTTCCTGTCATTCAACCCTGTCCAATGGGAGGTGTAGCTCAGCCCCCTCATGATGTATATTGACCTGATTCACTTAAATTAGGAAAGTTGTAATACGGGGCTCATAGATGGCTCTGTTCCAGTGAAGTGAGTTTCCATATCATCTTTTCTTTACAACCAGTCACTAGCAGGGGAGCTGCCGCATCACTTTGAGTTTTATTTCTTAGGTCCCTTACATTTAGTACTAACAGACAAATAGCCTCGCCATTCATCTAAATGACCATATTTACCGACCTTGAGGCATCACATATAACTCATTTTCCTTAAGAGAGAATAGAAAATTCTTACTAGAGTCACGATATTTTAAGTTGGCTTTGGGAACTTATTGAACACCCCCAAGACTGAGATGGGGACCCCGTGACTCAGAGTCTGCCAGACTCAACTTTTGCATAAGTCTGTTAAAAAATCCTCCACTAGTTAGTGCTTTGTGTTTTATGTACTGACTGAAACAGGTCAGTGAGTGTTGGGTAGGTGATGTGGTGACTTGGACACAAGTATACACCCTTAACTGGAAAAAGTTCAAGAGTTCATCCCTTCTTTTGGTCACTGGAGGGTCAGGTTTTGTCTCTGTGGGCACTGTCATTAAACTTGTCTCATGGTTTTGTTGTTTCTTACTGTCTATTTGGGGGCGGTAGATTTTCTCTAACTCTTTCCATTATCAAGCAAGTCTTCTGTGTTCCTTGAAGGCATTGCCAGTTGGTCTCAGCAGGGTGTCTTCTGGAGGATAGAAATATCCAGAGGGGAGGATCACCATGAGATGTTTCAGGGCACAGTGTTCTTTCTGTCACTCTGGGAGTCAACTTGTCAATGCCTGTCTTGCATTCCGTAGAAGATATTTTTGTGAATTATTTAGAAATACACTTAGAAACCTAATGACCTGGTGCAGCTCAAAAATAATATTTTCTATAGTAGAAACTGAGTTTCATTTTTTCCTATTGGAAATGACACTACAGCATTGTTTGTCAGATCAATTATATTGAATATCTGATATCAGTGTACTAAGTAGTGTCCAAGTAGAGGCACAGCTTTATTAATTCCCTATGAATTTTTATGAATTTCCTTGCTTCCCACCAGATATCCTTTCTTTTTCATCTGACCTGTCAATGCTTTCATATTGCCTTGCTTCTATCTCCAACCCAAGTCTCCCTTGCTCTCATCTTTCCTTCCTTTCTGCAACCATTCCTTCCTGCTACCTTTTCTTCCTTCCTTATCTCCCTTCATCTCTCTCCTTCCCCAGGCTTACCTTCAGATCCTCTTCCTCCATACTTCCTCCATTAACTCTGTCCCAGCCACTGTCCATAGAAACCACAATCCACCTCTCCCTGCCTCCTTCCCTGCCTACATTCCTTCCCTCATTGCTACCTTCCCTCCTGTCTTCCTTGGCTTCATCACCCCGCTCTTTTCTTTCTATCATTCCTTCCTTCCCTCTCTTTCTTACCTTCCATAACTTTCCTTCCTATTTTTACCTTACTTAGCTCTTGATTTATGGTACATTACCTTTTATCTTTTTTTTCTCCTTTTTTCTTCACCATTATGAACACTGTGGCAACTTGCTACTACTAATCTGTTGTGGAGCACTCTTTTCCCATGTCGCAAAAAGGACATACTCATGTCTAAGATATACTTTGGTCATTGTGCACATCCTGTTTTATATAGGTTACCCACCACAACCAGGATAAGGACAACTTGATCATCATTGTGCTAGACATGCATATGTGTAGAGGCCAGCTTTATGAACACTGGAGCTAGAAGTAAACAAGGTACCTAGAAGGGACTGGATAGAAATAGGGAAATTGCCAATCGTTCACCCATGACTTGCCTAAGTTTCATAGCCTTTGGAATACCCCAAGGTCACATTAAGATTGAAGCACATGTTTGTTTGTTGATCTCTTTCACTAAGGTACAAGTACTGGAGGAATTGGCTCATTTGTGGCCCCAGCTTGTGAGTCATTTGCATTTGAAAATAACCTATTATATGTGCATTAGACCTATATTTCAACCAGCGGTCAATGGGCAATATTGCTAACCTCTTAGATAAATGGATGGAAATGCCTTGAGAAGATTGGGTTTTTACAGCCCAAGAGGTAGTCTCAACATATTGATGTCTGAAAATATGAGAAGAAGCCATCCCCGGGCCATTCCCATTTCATGTTTTGAACCCAAAAATTGTCGGAAGACCAAAAACTCCTTTCTCCCCTTGTGTTTGTAGTTGCTGAGTCACCGACAAAAATTAAAGGAACCAGCATAAGCTGCCAGGATAGAGACAACACTAGCCGGCACTGAAGCCATGATTTTATTTCTCCATTAGTGTCCTGATCTATCACTCCTGGAATAATACATAAGCCCCTCAGTGCAGAGCAGCTGTAACCTAACAATTAGCCAACAGATTCCCTTGGAAGAGGGCCAAGAACTCCTGGATGGAGGGCCTGAAATCCCATTTCCGAAGTCAGTACTGTGCAGGTAGAAGAACAGAGATCCAGTCCTGAACTTCCTCAGAGGAAGTTGCTCAGAGGAGACTTGAACCTGATTGTTGCTGCAGGTTGTTGGGGGATAGGCTTGAGGTTGGGGGCAGGATGGAGCCGCCCGAAAATTTTTTTGTGGGGCCAGGTGCTGGCTCCTCTGCCAGTTTACTGAAATCTGGTGGCCACAGTCATTCAAAGTAGATCTGAAATTTGTAACACAATGCTTCCCGTTTTTACAATGGGGACAAATTTCACTCATAGTTCTTCTCCTTTTCTGATTAGGTCAGTGAGCCATTAAGTGGTCCATTTGTCTTCAGGAAAAACAGATGCCGGGAATCCAGCAGTACATAGATGTCCCCGTCGCCTTCTCCCCATACAGTGCATGTGTAAGAACTCTGTCACAGTCAGCCCTTGGAGCCCTGCAGCCAGCGTGAGGCCCTGAACATAGGATGGCCCAATGTCTGCACAAAGTCGAATATAGTCATTTATTCCTCCTTTTTTCTTAGAGGGCCTGACGGCTGCTTGGCAATTTGGGCATAAAGTTTTAGTAGCCCAGGTTTCAAGAATGACTTCAGTGTGCTGGGAATATGGCCTATTGGCAAGTGTGCTTGCCTCATATACATGAAGCCCTGGGTTCTATTCTCCAGCACCACATATATAGAAAATGGCCAGAAGTGGCGCTGTGGCTCAAGTAGCAGAGTGCTAGCTTAGAGCAAAAAGAAGCCAGGGACAGTGCTCAGGCCCTAAGTTGAAGACCCAGGATTGGCCAATGAATAGATAAATAGATAAGAATGACTTGAGTAAACGGCACTGTAGGGCCATATTGAACACAAGCATTCTTTAGATCTCTTATTGGTTGAAATGGCAAAGCCTGATGAACCCTTTTGTTATCTTCATCCTGCCTGTCAGGGAATAAATGAAAACCAGGAATGTCCTCCCTTCTTGAGCAGCCTGAGCCAAGGAAGTGTGCCACGCTTACGGCTAGGAGGGCCAGGAGCCTTTACCAGCACACGCTGAGATGGTACTAGCTGTGTTACTCTATCAGGCGGAGGTTGTGGTGGGAAAGGATCAAAGACCGCCAGGATTCTGGGCAGAGCCCACAAGTCTCTCCCTTTACAGGAGATTGCTGTTTTGGATGATATTGTGATTCCAAAATTTTCTCCACATGGGTCAATCTGTCTTTACTAGGCTCATTACATAATTTTTTCTCAGTGTTTGAGCCATCTCAGTCTTCCTTTTATCTAGCCCAGTGGGTTGAGATGTTTTTTAATTTTCTCAGCTCTTCCCATACAGCTGCATAAGCTTGGGGGTTGGGTGATGCTCATCAAGCCCCTGTTCAGTTTCTCTGATCGACTGTTTGAACCTAATCCGTTCATGTCTACAATGGCATTATTTGTAACGGATTGAGATTACGACCATAACCTACTTCATGCAACACTACTTCCTCTTTTGTTCTTGTTTATTTTTTCCATTATTGTCAGAGTGATGGACCGAAGGATTAAAGGTTCATAAGTGAGTCAGTAAGTATATATCTCGTTCATCATTTTCCTCCTCCAACACCCCCTTTCCAACTCCTTGTCTCTTTCCCCCTGAGAAATTGTAGAATTGGTTTACACAAATGTTTGTGTAAATTTTGCTTTTGGAGGCATTTGTACTTTTAACATTTTGCCCTTGATTTCTGCATAACCTGTCCCTTTACTAGTGTTTATACAAGAATCAAATTATTTACTCTTTTCTTTCACTAATTTGTGGGGCAACTGTATATACAAGTTTGTCTGACCAAGATGAATTTAGCCAAGCTAATATTTATTGAATGGTTCCAGTAATATAATGAATTATGTACTTCCCAACCACAACACTGCAAGGGGATCACCAGTACCCAAGGTGTGTACAATTATGTTTGGAGACTGTGTAAACGAATCAAGGAACCCTTCCCTTGAGATTTCCT